>NC_080059.1:3977500-4062500 GCF_026212465.1 Amaranthus tricolor
GTTCACTAGTTTTACTTCCAATGCCATGCTCGAACTGAATATGCTCATCATTTAATGGAACTACAAAAACAGAATTGAGAACATCACATTTTTTTATTTGATTCTAATTTATTGAATTCGTGAAGGAAAAGAGAACCAAACTTACTTATACTGTCTCTAAAAGACGAATCCCGTTGAGTTTGTGTCATGAAATCTTCGAAATCTAGTATGAACTCATCCATGTTGTTGAAGATGAAGAAAAACGAAATAGAGGGAGAATACCCATTTGAATCTGATATTTTTTTCTTTTAATGTATGAAAAATTAGAAAAATTTTGTCAATGATTACATTACCTCAGTTTCCAATGAGTTTTGCAATCATGGCCTTAGAATATGTAAGGTTACCTTGGGGAATGCTTGGCTGCTAAGGTTGCCGGGTTTTTTTTATTTTTATTTTTGCTTTATATTAATTCTAAAAAGCTGATAGGCAGTCCGTCTCTCACAGAGACGGTCTCTCAAGAGAGTTACTGTAAGAAATATGTAGTCATGATATTTATGAATACCTTTGATTTTTGGAAAAATTGTCTTTATAATTTCATCTATTGTTCATTTACCAAGAATAAAAAATCTACACTATTGACTATTTCTGTATACTTTGTACAATTTTGGTTGATAACATCTCTTGCCACATTTTATTTAAGAACTAGTCTCTTGAGAGACCGTCTCTTTAAGAAACTTAGGCCCAGTCCATTAAAGATTAATGTTTACTTACTTAATATCAACTTATATTTATCCTTAATGCTTACTTACCGTAACTTAATGCCTACTTTCAATATTTTAAATGTCTACTTACATCATTCTTAATGCCTACTTATAATATTTTAAAAAATATATAATGCGCCGGCTTAATTAAAGATGGTCTCTCAAAGAGACCATTTCTCACAAGAATTTGTGTTAATTTAATAGGCTGTTGTAAGTACCTATTAACTGTTATACTCATTTGTTCTTCCTCCTTATAGTTCTTTGTTGGTTTACCACAACAACTACAGTAGTCAGTTAACATATAACAAAGGAAGTTGTCAACAAAAAAAAAATGTTTGATTATTTAGAATAGTCAATAGCAGAGATTATTTACAAACGATGAGCATTAGGTGAGATATTGATACATATTTTCCTTTATTTTTTAAGTTCATACTCTTTATGTTTGGCACTCTCTTTCAAGGTGGCCGGCAGGCACGGTTATGGGTTGTTTCTCACCCGAACTATGTCTTCAAGCGGAATATTAGATTGATGATGATAATGACTCTTTATGTATATATGAAAAGGCATCAATTAATTTCAATATGTAAGAGCCTTCTAAGTTAAAATTGCGCTTTCTCATAGGGATAGGTAATACTACTCTCTTTTTCATTAAATTGCCCAATACAAAACTTGGAATTGATCTTATTTGAATCCAAATATGAGTTTGACCCAACATTTATTGACTCTGAGATAAATTCAAACCTAAGAAGACCTATAGAAGTTCTTGGTAAAATTTAGATTTTGCGTAACATTAATTTTGTTAACCAAAATTATAAATTACTCTCAAGTTACATCGTACTCGAATTCGGTATAGATATTATGTATTAAAAGTAATTGGTTATATATACATGAAATCACAAGTCTAACATCAAATTGAGTTAGAATCAATTACAAATCATCACCCTCAGTACAAAATGAGCAAATTACTAGTTGATATTGAATGGTTTTACTTTTACCATCAATTTACATGGAAGTTGATTACTCAAACAAGCAGTAAATATGACACGACTTGGCACGATACGATTTAACACAAGACACAATGAAAACGATAGATACGACACATATGTGATCTAGAAAGACATAATTTATATATTTGAATGACCAAGCACGACATGATTTGATTTAGTTAATTTGAATCACTCAACACAGCACAATTTTCACAGTTAACATTTATCAAGATTATCTTTTAGAGCCCTAGAAGGCACCAATTCACCATGTATACTCTGCCCCACATAATACTCTCTTTGTTTCTCTCAATTTGCACTTCTTTCTATTTTACTTTGTTCCACTCATTTTGCACAATTTTTTTCTTTGGCAATGACCTTATTTTCTTTTTTTAAATATCATCCACAAACTTATTTTCTCTATCTATCTTAACCACTTATTTCTATCATCAACTTGTTTTATTGTCTTATTTTCCAATTAAATTTTACTTTTCACTAAATTTAACCCAAAATAAATGGGTACATTCTCATAGAGACGGAGGGAGTAGTAACTAGTAAGTGAGACAGGAGTATATATATATATATATATATATATATATATATATATATATATATATATATAAAAGGAGTAAAAATGAGAAATGCATGAGCTGGACAGAACATCGTATAGCCACATGAAGACCTGATATTGACCCTTCATCTCCTCAAGAGTTCCTTTCTTGTTCTCCTATGCCCCTCTTCTCCTTTTATAATTCTCAACACTAAATTGGCCCATTTCTTATTCTCCCCTTTTCCCTCGAATTACGGCACGACAAACAAGTACAAAATTGTTAATTAAACATAATCAATTATCATTAATAATCAATTAAACCAACCAAACACAGATAGAGAGAGAGATCTAACACATAACATTATAATGGGAATGCAAATCCACAGCATTCAATACAATCTTTCCCTTGATAAACTCCTGTTTTCTCCATCCTTATTGCCTGCAAAACTTAACAATAAGAGCAACAAATTTGGTGGTTTTGATCCTTTGGTTAAGAAAAACAAGGCTAAATGGAAGGTGGTTACAGTTTCAGCTGCTGCATCTTCATCGGGGAGTGTGCCTGCAGCACCACTTTGGGATACTTGGTCTCCTGATAAGGCTACTCCTTCCCCTTCTTTAAGTGATGTTTTATGGCCTTCTCTTGGTATGTTTCTTTTTCTTCCTCACATACTCTTCGACTATATAACATATAATGACATGTTACCGTCTAAAACTTTTGGTTCAATTTACCCATCAAAAAATTAAAAAAATAATACTTTAATATTTAACCATTAGGAGTCTATAGTAGTATATTTAGTAATTAAAAGTCCATAATTAATATTTAGCCTAAGTTTTTTCAAATTTTAGAGTCGACCTTAATTGTAATTAATGATATTTGATCTAAAGTTTTCATTTTTTTTCTTGGTAGAAATTCAAAATTAATGAAAAATAGATTATTGTGAACTACTAATCGAAAATGATATATTATGTATATATTCAACCCTAATTTTTTAAGAATAAGGTCTTAGTATTGTTTTAGTGTTAAGATGATAAATTATCTAGAATATTTTAATTTCTTTATTATTTTTCTACAATAATCATACCCATTGATTAACTATGAATAATTACAATTTTATGGGTATTTACCTAGAGTAAACTTTAATAACCCGATAACCTATTATAGTATGTAATCCACCAAAAAATCATAAAAAAAATATTGAATTATTCTAGGTAATTTTTCATAAGATAAAAATAAAAAGTGAAAATTGGCATTGAGATACATGGCTTTGTTTTATGCTTAAGAGATTTAGGGATACCTAAAATTAGATATTAAGACTAAGTGTTGACTTAGTGTATTGGTATATATCCTCAGACCTCATTAGTAGTGAAGATGGTGCAAATTAATTTTAATTTAAAATTTCAAATTCTAACTAAGTCGTTTTAATACGATTTGGTTTAGTGTAATTTGCTTGTTTTATGAAATACATTTATACATATTAAGTTGCAATAAGCTATAAATACATATTTTAAAAATTGTACAAAAAGCAAATAAGAACGGACGAAGCAATTAAGGAAGCAATTAACAAAGTTAATAAGCTATTAGTGGGCATTTATATGAGAAGTTCGCAATGTTGTATAATTAGAAGAATTTTCTATTGATTCTATTATTTCACCTTTTCTATTTTCCAAACACTTATTGATTATTGTTAATTTATTATTTACATTAACTTAAGAAAACATAAAGATTAACAACCAAATGGCAAATTGAAAATAGGAGCATTTGCGGGAATGGCATTGTTAGGAAAGATGGACCAATTACTAGCACCAATAGGATTGTCCATGACCATTGCTCCGCTTGGAGCTGTTTGTGCTGTCTTGTTCATCTCTCCTAAAGCTCCGGCTGCTCGGGTATGATGTATTTATGTATATATATGTATATGTATATCAAATTGTCATTGTCTACTGAAAATTATACATAATTCATACATTTACATATATTTTGAATTAATGGTTATCTTAAAGTATCAAATGCATAATGTGTAGTTTCAATTTCCTTTAAGTTTTTCAAATTGTTAGGACAAATCAATGACATATGTTTAGAATTTATATTATATATTAGTCTGTTCATTTAAGTTTGCTATTAAAAGTGAGTTATAAATTCAAATAAACAGAAAGCGTAATTTAATTCAAGGCCGGCCTAAGAATTTTAGGGTTTCAAGACGAAAAATTATTTATGGGCTCCTAAATTATTGTATACATATAGAAAAGTTTAAACCTTAGAATTAGTTGAAAACTAAAATTTTTAAGAGGCCCTGGGCATAAGCACGACTTGCAGTCAACCCTGTTTCAATTCATATGATGCAAAAATAAAAAATAACTAATGAATTATTGTCTTAAATTGAAACAAGCATCATAGTAAGAAAACATGTGAATTAATGTGATTGGTTCACCTAATATGTTTGGGGCCGTTTAGTATCCAAATTATTTATTCCTAGCCCATTAATATATTATCAATGTTACTCCTATAAAATTATTACACTTCAGCAAGTGTGTTTTTTGCAGTATTTTTGTAGAAAAGCAAATCATACTAAAGTCTAGACAAGCAACCTTACTAAAGGGCCTGGGTAATTTTGTATATTATCACATTCTTCCAACTGTATGATGTGAACAAACTAGAAACAATACTTTTTTGTTTTTTCCTCTGTTCTTTGTAAGATTTTCCAAGAATTATCACTAAAGATTTTTTATATTCCTTTTTCTTGGGGTGTTGTGTGCTTTTTCATTAGTTTATATTTAGATGATTTATCTTCTATATCTCCCCTCAAATCAAGTTATAAAGCCTAATACTCATTACTAAGCCAAGCATTAACAAATTGGAAAAATTGAATATAGTATGAATAGATCAAATGTTTTTAAAAAAGTTAAGGTATTTAAGTAAAGATATTGTATAAGTAAATTGTTAGAAACTAATTGTAAAAATAGAGTTTTCCTACTTAATTTTTTTTTTTGTCATAAATTACGTACGAAAAAGTTATTTACTTGTTAAAGAATACCGACTAACAGATGACATCTATGTGTCTATCACAATTCACATGACTTGAAATCTTCATCTTCAACCTTTTGAAACTACCTTCCTCCATTGAAAATCCCCTTTCCTAGCTCCTCAACAATGGAGGCTTCTTTATCCCACCCCACCGATGAACAACTAAAACTCCTATTTCTTGACAAAAGATTGGAAATGAAGAAGGAAATGATGGGGTTTTCCTAAAAGTTAAGGTAGGGAAGAGAAGAGAAGATGAAGATGAGGATGTGGTAGGAATGATTGATGATAAAGATGAAGATAAAGATTGAAATGAAAATTAAAATTCATCTGACTATTATTTTTAACAAAAGTCCTATTTTTATAAATAGTTTCTTATAATTTTTCCATTCTTAAGTATTGTTATTTATTTCTAAGCTTATAAGTGGCGGTTTGTCTAAATCGAAAATAAAAATATAATGCTTAAAATTTTAATTTGGTCCCTTTTAAATTTGTTTATTTTTTTGATTTAACATTAAGTTCGCCATCCCATGAAAGTGTTCAAGCGTACATTTCCAAAAATTTATTGCCCAATGTTTTTTTTGCCTTATGGAGCATGTCATCAAGAGTATTGGTGAAGTGTGGGTGTTACTCGCTCGGTCCCAAGTAATTAGTTCCTTTTTAACGCCATAAATAAATAAATATTTTTCATTTTTATTTTGAGTATGACTCACACTATTTTATATTTTATTAATACTTTAAACTTATTTAATTTTTCGATTTGTCTTATATGAGATCATCTCACCATAAGACGTGTCTATATAATTAACCTATTTTTTTAATTGATTACATTAAAATCGTAAGTGATCGTTAAAGGTTATAAATAATCACTCTAAAACTATAAAAAGTGAATATTTTAAGATTATAAGTGATCATTTTAACGTTATAAGTGATCAGTTTAAGACAAAAAGTATATATTGGGCCAGTACAATAGAGTTGATCTCACCGTGAGACCGTCTCATTTAAGAATTAGTGTTAATTTTTTTATTTGATTTACACATTTTTCCCAATTTCCTATAAACTATAAATATTTACTATTTTTTATTTATTTTTCTTAATTTTACCCTAATTGTACACGGGGCTCTTTATTTGGAACATAATTAGTTTTTAAATAGTATGTTTTTTGGATGTCATCATTTGTTCCCTATTCTAAACTTGTTTGGTAAATTAGTTATCTAAATAAATGTTGCATATAGAATTATAGATAGCATAATCCTTTTATCTGTGCTTAATTTTATCCCGATTCTATTTTAATTGTGATCCGACTCCTATTCGGCACCTGGGTTTACATGTCTACACAATTGGTATGAAGTAATATTTAGTGTACTTTTGCAGAAATACAACATGTTCATGGCTCAGATTGGGTGTGCAGCATTGGGAGTGTTAGCATACACAATATTGGGACCAGGTTGGCTTGCTAGGGGTGCTGCTCTATCTGCTTCCCTGGCCTTCATGATCTACACCAAATCAACCCACCCTCCTGGTATAAAAATAATCCCCTTTTTAAGTTTACATGAAAATGGTTAAATGCCTGATTTAATCCAACTCTCTCATCACCTTTTCCTTATTGTTTTTTTTATATTCACAAGCATCCTTATAAGTAGAAACAAAACAAAATTAAATATGAACGATTGGATATACTTCATATGTGAGGAAGATCCTATATCGCTAGAATATTGGGTTATAGACTTCACATAATGGTTGGTGAATAATCCTCTTAATACCATGTGATTTTGAGAAAGAGTGAACCTCATCAAGTGTGTATGCAAGTCAACATTCATTACCCGTGAGTTTGTAGGCCCATGGGGTGATCATGTGACGAATTGTCACGATTTAACAAAAAATTAAGAACATAATATTGGTGGTTGTTAGTGAGCAGGGTAGAGTTAAGATTTTGAAGGTCCTATTTATTATTGTGATGTCTTTTAAAATGAGGTCCTTCATTATATTAAAAGATAAAAATTTTCTACTTCGAGAAAAATAATTCAAGACAAAATATTTTGTAACATTATATTTCTTCAAATATAAAAAAGCTAACAAAAAAACCACATAAAAAGTGTTGCTCAAATTCGGATTAGAATAGCACCATTTAACATTTAAGACCCTTTATTTTTAAGGGTCCTAAGCAGTCGGCTACCTTGGATAAGCTAAAAACCAGCCTTGTTAGTGAGAATGGCCGCCGTGTTGTAGTTGCTAGTGATCAAGGTGGTGATAGTTGTGGTGGTGATGGATAGGGGTTGAGTTGTTGGCGAAATTGTTGCACTTATTGAATGGTGGTTAAATTAGGTTATACTATCATGGAATTGATGATCCGAATTTGAACCAATCTGAAACACTTGATTCAAAATCGATCTGATAATCCAAATGGATAACTCAAATAGAAACATTTAGTTTATATCATTGAACTAATGGTTGACCTCCAATGACTATGTTAGTTATTGTAAATACCATGTCATAAAACTAGTTTAACAAAGTCTTTAAACTTAATGGTTGAGGTTTTAAAATGCGTGTATTCGATGATATTAATTGATTTGAGTGGAATAAATGGTTGATGTGTAGCTGCAAGTTTGCCACTGCTGTTTATTGATGGAGCAAAACTTCATGGTCTAAATTATTGGTATGCCTTATTTCCCGGTGCAGCTGGATGCCTTCTCCTCTCTGTCCTTGTAAGTCTTTCTTTTTTAAGTTGTTTATCTCATCTAGACATGCAAAAGATGCTTGACTAAAACACCCTTTAAATTAATTAGGACTTTTAATATAACAATGTAAATTACTAATCATTTGTCTAAGCCTATAAGGTCCTAAAATTGTGAAAAATTATAAATAAACAGAATTATAATTTATTGTGTATTTTTATTCCACTTATAATTTTACCATTTCAAAATTCAAGCAATATCATATTAACATGCAAATTCAAATACAAGGAAGAGGCATAAATTAATGGGTCTTAAGATGTAATTTTCAATTGAAAAAACTTAAATGAATTATATTTATAAGAGCTTTTTAAGCTAAATATTATTTTCTCTCAAGGGATAAAAAATTGTAGTTTGAAATATTGGTTTATATTATTGCAAGAATACTTAATTTCTTAGTTTTTGTAAATGACAATATTAGTAGAAGTATAAAATTAATTTTGGAGTAAATAATTGGATTTCTTTGGCTAGCATTACAAGAACATTGAATATTGAGAGCATGCGATCTCTTTAAATTAATTGCTATCCTTATTATTAGTGTAAAATTAAATCGAATTGAACAATGTTGCAATCAAATCGTATTGAAATTAACTTTTGAATTAAACTCAATTATATACTTCAGTTATGAAATGAAATTAAATTTTCTAATATAAGTGAATCAAACTTATTTTAATGAAAAAGTTCTAACATTTTAAACTAAATGAAGTGTTGTGTTTCTAGTCTATGTTCGAATGTTAAGAATTTGATACACATTTCACGTAAACTGAAGAGTTTCATCGATAAAGATCTTATTTGTACTTATAGTTAAACTAAATTTTATTTTATCAAAGTATATTTTTAAAATTTGGAAAATATTAACTCGATTATTTTCTTTTAATTTTGATGATTTCAGCAAGAGATCGTATACTATTTGAAGGAAAATTTCAAATTTTGAAATGTGAAAGCAAATTGTTGTCTGAATTCAGTACATTCCCTACAAAAAGATTTTTGGGGCAGAAAAAACTGCCCAACCAAGACTACTACATCAGTTAAACAAGGGTAAATATGCAAATTGGAGCTTCATTCCGTACAAAATGTATCGAAAACCCATTATTGATTAAGCAATTCATGTAAATCCGTATATTTAGCATTGTTCATATTCTTTGTACAAAAATTATGATTATTAATCATGCAATATTAAATTTATTATAATAAAGCATACACATAAGCTTATTTATAATCATTGGACGATCACATCAAGTCACCACCTACCTTTATTTTCTATTATTTGTCATCAATTAGCTTAAGTTTTTGTTTGAATTAGTTTTTTATGGTATTAGAAGCCAACATTATAAGTGGTCACAGATTTGAATCTCATTAACCTCTCAACAGCTCTTGTATGAGGGAGCGTATTAGAGTATATAACATATTCTGGGAATAAAAAAAGGCTTGAACTGCATCCATACTTATTACGACTAAAAATCTTTTGTCAAAGAACTAGCTCATCAAAAAGCTTAAGGTGTTGGTTGAGGCTGCATGATATATTATATACTATAACACGACTCCTGACTCAAGAGCTCTTTGGTCTAGAAATATGGATACAAAACAGGCTCTCTTCATACCTGGCATTAAATATTTCACTTTAAATAAGAGGTAATTGATATTCGAACTCGTAACCTGTTGTCATGTTAAAACTTTTAATTAGGTAAAGAATATGATTATCAATCAGTATAAGTAGTTGAAGTACAAGCATAGTTATCAGAATCTCGATTTCGATCTACGATTCTACGATCTTACGATCCAAAAATAGGCAACTGATCCGGATCGTAGGTAGGATCTTAATATGGTAGAATCGTGCGATCCTACTAAGCTCAAAAATTTAGGTGGTAGGATCAAAACACGATTTTATGATCCTACAATCCAATGATCCGATCCTAGATTGGTAGTTTCAATCGTAATATATTTTTATTATGTATCAATATATATTTAAAATAATTATATCAATACCTTTATAAAATTCATGTTATTCTTAATTTGCCATTTAGAAATGATTATTAAAAGTATTTTTGTTTTCAAAACTTAATAAATGAGTCAAATAAGTTCCAATTTACACCTTCAAACTTAAAAAAAGAATAAATATAATTGATAATCAGTAATCCAAAGCACATTAATGCATATTTGTAGGATCATACGATCCTACGATCCGATTTTACCGATTTCGATCTTACCCCTTCAACAATTATAGGTCCCTTCAACGATTATAGGTAGAATCTCAATCATAATAACCTTGAGTATAAGGGTACTTGATGTTGTTGCTTGTCCGAGATATATATGGATTGTTCAGCTGCGGAGGAGCTTTACTTAGTCCTGCAACCTTTCACATAACACTATCGAGAGACGATTTTCCGGAACACCCCTCTAATGTTTAAATAGAGAAAGTGATTAATGCGATTTGGGCAAGAAGTGTACTTATAGTGATTAGTAATTTTTAGGGTTTAGTTAAGGTTTTAAGGAATGTAACAGATTAGTGTTTCAAGGGGATACATCAAGAGTATCTGAATTGGGTAATTATTAGGGAGGTATCCAAGGGTTAAAATGCAGACTTACAATGACAAATTAATGGTCATACTAATTTGGTGAGCCCATTTTTATTGGGCTACCCCAAAGTATATTTTTTGTCTTAAAATGATCACTACTTATAACATTAAAGTGATCCATTATAATTATAAAATATGCATTTTCATAATCTTAGAGTGATTAGTTATTACCTTAAAACGATCACTTACGATGTTAAAGTAATTAATTAAAGAATGGGCTAATTATATGGGCCCGTCACATGGTGAGACGGTCTCATACAAGACGAACTGGATAGGTAAATATCGAATGCTATTTAGATAAATTTTATGATTAAAGTTTTATCATCATGAAAATCTTATAAATCATCAATGTGGGACATATATATATATATATATATATATATATATATATATATATATATATATATATATATATATATATATATATATATATATATATATATATATATATATTAAATGTTAAAAGAGTAGCCAATGACATGGAGTATTATGAATATATTCCTCTTGTGTTATATAAACATGAATGATAGTCTTCTCTGCTGAATCTGGTTGAAAAAGGAACAACATTCTGTTAAAAGGAAATTCGATATGCGTCAAAAGCTACAATTCATACAAAAGCATCGGTGTAAAACGCATTACGCATACATTCGTCAACCATCAAATTTCATATTCTTCCAATTCAGAGAACCAGAATATAATGCTCCTTTAACCAAATGGGAAAAACATTTTCTGATTTACTGGATTTAATAAATAAACAGTTACCACTAATTATCCACCATTTCTTTTAAAAAATACAGTTATATAACTTTTTATCAAATTCTTCATGACCAAATCTAGTGGACTGATACCTTTATCGATTTCAACAAACTAATAAAAGATCAAAAAAACCGATGTGGCTGCTGGGATTCGAGCCCAGGTCTCCACGGCCACAACGTGGAATTCTAACCACTAAACTACAGCCACTTTGCTTTGTATTTTGTAAGTTAAAAGTTATATAAATAATACGCTAATTTTATGGGCCTTTTAAGTCAATGGGCCCTAGATGAGAATCAACAATTTTGTATATGGGTCCGTCCAGTTAGAAAACCTAAGGTTTACGAGACCGTCAATTTGGGTTGGCCCAATTTATGCGTGTAACAACATTTTAATTTTCTTGGCATTTTTCAATTTTGACCTTAAAGGTATTAATTTTGAAATTTGATACCATTTAAGGTCAAAAATTTATAACTTTAAGATCAAAATTGAAAAATATCAAAAAATGAAAAAAATGCCCAGGTTGTTACACGCGTGAATTGGGCTGGCCCAAATTGACAGTCTCATTATGAGGCCGTCTAGTCCAAGACTAGCTGTACATTAGCGGCCATTCTCCTGTCCAATGATAGTGTAGTGCGGTCTGATCACAAATATATTTTTTTATAAATATAAAATATGATTTTGTTTAAGAAAAAATATATTTTTTTAGAGTTGTCATTTTAAATTTTTAAATGAGCATTTAAGACTTTAATATGAATATTTTAAGTCCTAAAATTAATAAATTTAAACATTTAAAGTAGCTAGACATTGTGAAGTAGTCATTTTAATTCTTATTCCTCAGTGACTTAAAGTAGAGTTTGTAAGCCTTAGAGTAGAGTTTTTAAGCTTTGGTATAAACATTTTAATGGTCGAAATTAGTTGAAAAATAAAATTAAACATTTATAAAATGAGCATTTTAAGCCTTAGAATGAATGTTTTATAATTTAGATAGAATTGACATGAACATTTCTAAATACTAATTTTGATTGAAATCATGATTCATCATTTTTGTGATAAGAACTTAAAATTAATATTTTAAAATTTATGTATAACAATATATTATTATAATAAGTTATCAACATGATTTTATGTTTGTTATTTAACTTTTGATAAAAGTGCATTTTGACTAACAAAAAAGTTGGTCGGATTTGAGTTTTGCATAGAGAAGACATAACATAAGGCCCTGAAAGTAATGGTCAAGCGCATCAAGTGACACGTAACAAATGGGCCCCATGATGTGAAATGTAACCAATGACAGGTAAGCTTGGTCGACGACTTTTTTGTCACGTGGCAGACATCCAATGGCAGTGAAATACAACATATATAATTGGACACTTGGCATGTCATATCTGAGCTTTTACTCCTCCATTCTAGAATAATTGGTACATTTCGACCATCATTTGAATTTGTTTTTTACTCTTGCACTCTAATTTTATATTGTTAAAAGTTAATTTTTTAAAATTTTTGATTATGATATTGAATATTTAAAATAATGTATTATATTACGAGAAAAAGTAAAAGTAGCAAATATAATTGAACATTGGAAGTAGAACCATGCCATGATACTAACACCTCACATATCGCTCGAGAACTAAAAATCTCTTGATGGGTTTGGCACAATTCACTTGTTTAAAAAGTTGATATTATTTTTTTAGTTGTATTAAGCTGGTTGTATAAATTACTTTTTAAAGTTGTTAGATTCATTTATTTATTTGAGAAAATAGATAACAATTTAAAAAGTTTATGAAAAAATAATTAACAAAAACCATTTTAGTTTGGTTCAAAAGATATTTTAATTGAGTATACAATTACTCTTTATTAACCAAATAAGTTTCTGACTATTTAACTAATTAATACTCCTTCCGTTTTCTAATGTTCTTCTCATTTGGAATATTCTATCCTAAGGAGAGAAAAATTTAATTAATGTTTTTAACACATATTTAGAAGATAAAATATATCCACATGAAATCTCATTAGATTCGTCTTAATGTATACTTTTTTATTATGTATTTTTTATAATTTTTTATTATATATTTAGAGATATTAAAGTTTAAAATTTGCATTGAAAACTGTGCAAAAAGTAAATGAGAAGAACAAAAAGAAACGGAGGGTGTAAACAAAAGTCAAAAATCAATTCAACCTATAAATTGCTTAATGAGATTCATCTTATTAAAAACTATTCTTTTCCACTACTAGTAATTATAAATTTTTATAATAGTATGCTTTGAATTTTAGGAAATTTATTAAGTAAGAAGTTGGGGTGCCCGAGTCACATTTTTAGAGGCTAAGAAGCATTCTTCTTCTTAGCTTAAAATGAAAATTTTCAACCGCTGTTTCTTTTATATAGAGAAAATTCTAAAAAACTACCTTTTCTATACATGATTTTGCAAAAAACTACCTTTTCTAATTTTTTTTGCAAAAAACTACCTTATGTAATGTTTTTGTTTGCAAAAGACTACCTCTTAACGGATAGGTTAGTTTGACCGTTCAAATAAACGGTTGACTCTCACGTGTGACGCACGTGACCATGAATATATGAACATCTTCATTCCTGCTTTTCAATTCAGTACTGCTCTTCTTCCCAGTTTTACATTTTTATGTCTGTTACTTTAAAAACATTGCGGAATGATGAAGAGCAATGATTATATGATGAAGGGAATAGCTCTGTTGTGTTGATTTTGTGCAATATGTTAAGTCGCACACCACGTGTTTGATGAAATGCTTCTATGAAAATTTTTGGGATCTTTTGTTTTTCAGATAGCCATTTAAATGATTGCTGGCTTTGTTCTCGAGAGCCCCATACTCCCATTGAAGTGATTAATGGTTGGTTATTCTGAACCACTCGTTCTTGATGATAAGGTAGAACTTATGTCCAGCTTAAGCCATTGAGGTCCAAGTGCCTGATGCTTTTAGGGGCATCAGTTTCATCTTGTGCATTCAAGTCAAGATCTCCACTAAATGAACTGAGTTTGTAGTTCAAATTATTGTGCTGAAATGTGTTTTTCTCAAGCTCATCCCGTGTATCTCCTCCAATCCCAACACTCATAGACAAATCATTGCAGGCTCCTTCCACTCAGAACATCATTTTGTCTGTGTCTTGCTGTGTTGTTGTAGGGAAAAGCATGTTAGCGTGGTCTTTTAGATTTTCATTATTATCATTTCCTTTCAAGAACCCGGAATCATTATAAGGTCTTAGCCCTAACTCACTATTTTGCATATCTGGCTCTAATTGCTGAATTCTATCACAGGAGGTTAAGCAACTATCAATCGAACAATTGCCCATCAGTTTGTGGGGTTGGATTTGCTGCTTAGGGGTTATCCCCTGCTGTTCTTCTGAATTGAAAAGCAGGAATGAAGAAGATTTGCATATTCATGGTCACGTGCGTCACACGTGAGCCGTTTATTTGAACGGTCAAACTAACCTATCCGTTAAGAGGTAGTCTTTTGCAAACAAAAACATTACATAAGGTAGTTTTTTGCAAAAAAAATTAGAAAAGGTAGTTTTTTGCAAAATCATGTATAGAAAAGGTAGTTTTTTAGAATTTTCTCTTTTATATATTATGTATGGTATCATTTGTATTCATCAGGATGTTGTACATATTTTAAGTATATATATGCCGCATATGTATACACATAAAACTATCGCAAACTATACAATAGAAGCTGATGTTAAAAAAGATATTTAGTTCAAAAAGTTAATTAGTGAGTCATGTATTGTCAAGGAACCAACTCAACCAAAAGCTTAAGCTGATGGTTGAAGCCCCAGGATATGTTATATACTCTAACACGCCCCCTCACACGAGAGCCCTTTGGGCTAGAAGTGTGGATGCAACACATGTTCTCCTCATACATGGTGCTCAATATGCCACTTTGAATGAAGGGTGGTTGAGATTCGAACCCGTGACCTTTTGTCACATTGGCTTCTGATACCATGTCAAGAAACCAACTCAACCAAAAACTTAAGCTGATGATTGAAGCCCCAGGATATGTTATATACTCTGAGATGTATAGTTCCTAGTATTAAGAATAACATGTAGTTACATTGGTTTAATAGTAATGAAATTGCTTAAACCAAGAAACCATTTGCACCAACGATTTTAATTATTTGCTTGAGAATAATTAAGAAAGTTGGTCTAGTCAAAGGTCACACCTAAAAGCTAAAGCAAGAGTGATTGGAATCTTAATGGAGGCTACGTGATAGTAGGAATAAAAACAGTTATACAAGAAATGTTAAGTCACATTTCATATATTATCGTATAAACCAAGAAATAATAATATTCTTTTCAAATAAATAAAACTTGAAACTATTATTATGCTCTCGATAAATTTTCTAAATGATCCAAGCTGATTTATTCACCAAAAAACTTTTCTCTTTATTTTTCAAATATATCTAGCATATATGTCCAAATTTAAATATTATTCTTCAAAAATTAAATAAATTTTTTATAGAAGAAGTAACATTCACATTGACACGTAGTCTACAATTGAATACCATTTAATTAGATAATGAAATCTAATCCGTATTAATTATGATATTAGATTATATATAGCATTTATAATGTTTTTTCGTACTTCTTTAATTTTCACTTGCTTCATGTTGATAGAGCATGTGGATTGGTGTACCATATTGTTAATTGGAACTTGGAACAGAGGCAATACAAGCATGTTTAGGAGTGTTAGAATGAAAATTATGAACTTTTTTATTTTTTCTATTTACCCTTTAAAATTATAACAATAAATTTTACAAGTACAATACCTATTTTATCCATTATAATTTATACTCCTTTGTTCTTTTTTGTTTTTTCTGTAAAGCAGTTCTCAAAATAATTTTTAAACTTTAATATTTAATATGCATCATAACAAACTATAAAAAATGTATGAGAATAAAAGTAGATATTAAGACGAATCTAACGAAATCTCAATTGAATATATTATTTCTTAATTTTATATATCTCTCAAACATCGTAGCCAAACTTCTTTCTCCTTTAATAAAGTGAGATATTCTAATCGAGAAGAACATTAGAAAAGGGAGAAAATATATAACAACTTATACACTTGATGCTTTTTTTAATTAGTTACCTCTCACAAAAATAAATAGTAATATATATCTTCTATAAAACTCTAATATATATATCTATAAGAGAAATGATGCAACTAAAAAGGGGATGAAATAGTATATTAAAAATCATTTGATTCAAAAATTTCATACAAATAATTGTCAACTTCTTTTCCAATTAATATATAATATGAATTGTGAATCTTTTTCCTCCATGACTTTATGACAAAAAAACAAACTATGTAAAATATAAATCATAATTTCAAATTTATAGGTCAAAAATCTTATTTTATAATTTATATTTGAACTTGATAAGCAACTTCTTATAATTAGACTAATCAAAATTAATTTATATATATAAAAAGGTTAATATATTATTTAAATTGAACTTTAAGATGAATGCACAATCATAATTTTTATGTTATTTTAAATAGCATAATGAGATTGCTATAATTCTTATTATATTCCGATGAAGTATTGTTTTTCTCTCGTATCATCTGCATAAAACCCACTAGCCAGCATGCATTTTTTGTTTTAAGAAATAGTGGGAAGGAGTATTATCTATGTTTGCACCCTTCATCATTATATTGAATTTAGCTAATGCAACAAAGATTTATATTACCATAGCTTTAAATAACTAATTCTTCTTCACTCTTATTTAGCAATAATTCTAATTTTGAATTGATTTTTTTTTTTTTAACTCAAATGTTACAAAAGAAATGATTTAGGCAAATATTGAATGATAGTATAACAATAACATGATTGGAGTTACATGATATATAAAGCAATATTATCATTTTCCATAGAAAAAGAAGTATGATAAATATATATGGTGGATGTCAACAAGAAGAAGTAACATCAATATATATGTAGGGCTTACTATTATGAAAGGGACATAAAATTGAGTAATGAGTTAGCTACATTATCATGTACAAGTATTGTATTTGTTCGTCGCATCTATGGCTTATTATTGCCTTGCTGTTGCGTGTTCCACCTACCTTCTGATTTCTCCAAAGGATGGGTCGCATTAAAATATTTAAGCCTGCCTCTTCATTGTCAATCTTACATCCTTTCCTTTCACAACTATTCTTGTGACACACAAATCTCTTATAAAAAGTCTGACTCATTTTCTATTTTTATATTAAAAAGAAAAAATTTTATCAATAAATTTTCTTTCATAATATGCGCATGTTTATAAAAATAGTTTTTTCTTGCTCAAGCAAAATTACTCTCTAAAACTGCTCTCAAACAATTTTTTTGATTTTCATCCTTGATTAAATAATCATTCACAATAGAAATGAAATATTTTATGTTTGAATTAGATAATTTTACATTTCAAAATCAAATCCGAAATCATTACAAATAAAATCGCTTGTATAATTTTTTTTAATTTCCCTAATTAATTGTTATGATATGTTAAGTAGATGTTTAGGATACATTACGTAGAGATTTAGGGTATGTCAAGTAGGGTTTATAGTATGTCAAATAAAGGTCTATTATAATATGTTTAGTAGGTAATTAAGATATGTCAAATAAGTGTTTAATTTCGATTTTGATATTTCTAATGACAAATTAATAAATGAGTAAAGGATAAGGATTTAGGTTATAGAGGAGAGGGGAGATGTACATACAATGATTGATAAACTAAAAGAGGAGCGGGGAGAAGAAAAAACTGAAAATGAAAAAAATTAAATGACTATGCGCCTCAAACTTAGATTCTTTTAGTTTTTTTTTTTTACATAATTTAGTGTTTATATTGGATCAGTCCAAACAAAATGATCCCCTTAAAATGTCATCTCTCTCAACAATTTATCTTTTATTCACAAGTATTTTCAATAAAATCCGGTGCACTCTTAATATTTGAGGTCTTAGTTGTTTATATCAAAGCCTTGCACAGTTGGGTCACTGTATATGCCAATAATGATTATATACTTGAGTATATTATGTATATTTAATATTTACGGACTTCTTATTTTTAGAGTCCTTTATAATGGAATATATTATTATTTTTGTATTTTTTTAAATAAAAATCCTTGTACTTCTTACACTGTAAAACCTTAAATAAAGAACTATATTATTTTAATTGGAATTATAGTATGACTTGGCAAAAAGATGTAAGCAGGTTACTTGATCTATACTGTATCATTAACAATCTCTCTATCAGAAGTGAAGTTTCACTGAATTTATCATGTTTAAGTAAACAAAAAATAATTGCATTAATTATAGCTTAAAAATTGGATTAATTTATCAAAAATAATATTAAAACGATTGTAAAATGAAAAAATGACAACTCATTAAAATTTCACCAAAAATATTATGATTTTATAGGATTTAATTTGATTACATGATATAAAGTTATTCAATTAGCAAACTCTTAGTGAAAAAAAAAATTAATCATAAGTTGTGAGTAATATTCTATATACAATAGTTTTTAATATTATTTACCATGTGAATTTCCATACATTAAATATTCTATATACAATTACAAAGTTTTTAATTAAATTAATAATTGTTTAATAAATTTAAAAATTTGTGTGTTGAATGAGTTTCTATACCAGTTAATTATATAATTATGTTATAACGATATTTTCATATCTTATTAAACACTTGTTTAAGTACATCTAGGGATGACTTAATTAAGTAGGTACGTTTAGGATGCTTGTGGCTAGAATTATATGTATATGTCATGATATTATTTTATTTAAATGAGGATTTACTAACTAATTAAATTATATGTACAACTTAGTATTACTTAATTATTAGCCTAATCTTTCTAACCTTATGTCATAGTGGAGGCTTTCTATGGAGTATCATTATTTTAACAGAAATCTTCGATAACTCTATATAGTTACATAGTATAATGGAAGGGAATCATTTTCTGCCTTTTGTTGTCATAATTTTCGTAATAATTTTATTTTATATGTTTTACTTTTATCATAATAATATTATTTTATTTCAAACCAAAATTACAGGTAAAATTATTATATGTATATAAATTAGCGAAAATCTAACAGCAAAATGATGTTTTTGTATAATATTAAACAATGATTTTCCCTCTTATTATATCTCTAAAGTCTTGCTCTGATCTTGGCTTTCACCTTTCTGAGTTGTGATTGTAGTTTGATTCTCATAATATATAAAATTAATTAGTCTTATTTCACTTGTTTATTGCGATTCTCTAACCTACTTTTGAATGAAAATAATCAAAAGGTGATCGCCAGTTCATCGCTCATAGTGATGACCATTGCTCGTCTCTAATCTGTCCAATCTATTGCATAATTAAAAACAAAAGAAATATACTTCTCAGAAAGTCGATCATCGCTAAATTGTTCCCACTTTAGATTGCTTAACTTTAGAGGTGAGTTCCCTAAAGGCCACAAGGTAACTAGTGGATATAATATTAACCTGCCCTTTGACTCGTAAGTTTACCCAAGTTGCGGTGACATGCAATTGATGTAATCCGACCTAATTTTAACATGGCCTAATATATAATCGATTATTTAGATCCATCACCAACCTGCACCCCGACTTGAGAATGACCCACATCCAATATCAATCAAAACATGCATATATGATTGACCGAATCCGACTTGCATATGATTTTTTTACTACCCAAACCATTTCTAATCATGCTGGTATTCCGCATAATCTAAGTCATAGTGACCCGAAACCCACAATTAGTTAGACCATTCTCTTGTTAGACAAGTGACTTAATATCTCCTGTGACCATTTCAAACAATTCCATTTTCCTTGACAATATTAGAACATTTTGGCGCCTAATTAACTGCACATCTCAGTAGAAACTAGAAATATTACTCCTATTACACATTAATTTGATGTCTACTGGTTATGGAGCACACATCTTAGAATGTTGCAATTTCACAGTGTAAGTTCTGATTCCAAATTCCTCATGGTAGGGAACAGGATAGCAAAAGGATCATTTCTTAAATAAATCTAATTACAGATAATTACATACTCTAACCATTAAGTATTTGTATGATCCAGCTAATGTTTGCATCAACCTCAATTATCTTATTCCTAAATTATTATTATCCTGGAGAGAAGTTTGTTCACCTCATTAAAGCTATAGATCAGACAATATATTTTGATCTGCAAACTTTTCTTATTCATAAAGCTTTCTTATCTCTTTATTATTATTTATCACTAATAAAATCAGGTTAGGTATATTCATCCTCTTAAAATAACATTTTAAAAAAGTCACTTACAGACATTGAAATAACTTCTTGGTTATCATTAACAAAGGTCAGCTGATATAAATCTAGCTGATCCTTCTTTAAACCCCGCTTAAGCGAAGTAATCATTTAATGAAATTAGGATAATGAAATGTTGTAAGCTTTTGATTTTAAAAATCATAGTCATAGTCAACAATCCAATATCCAACACAAAAGAGGTCTGGGAATTCTACATGTAAGCAATCTTATAAAAATAATCTTCGAACTGAAAAAGGGCAAATCTTATTTAATCACATACTTAAGTTTCAGGTAAAGTTCAATGAATGAACTTAAAAAGAAAAAGAAAAAGAAAACAACAGAAAAAAGGAGCATTTTTCTCAATGACAATCATGGCCCACCACCATGAATCTAATAGGGTGCAAACTAATTGGATTTCTTAAGTAAAAAGCTCTAAACTTAGCACGACTTATGATATATTATATAGTGATCTTATCTTATGTATAGATTTTATTACATTTTGAGATTGATATCCCAGTAAGGCCAGTAAACAGAAGCATGATCTTCACCAGAGAGTCCATAAGCGCAAGAGTTGGCAGGTGGATCGAAGTGGGAAGAAGGCAGAAGACTCTTGCTTAAATAGTCTTCATCATCTTGTGAGATATCAGAATGATCTGCTTCGAAAGCGTAGGAAGAATCAGTTGGGTCCAGGAAGGCAGAATGGTGGGTAGCATCCACATAATGAGGGCTGTCTGAATCGATTACGTCGCTCTTAGCTGAGCTCAAATCTTCCTGCTTGTATTTGAAGAGTGAAATTTGGTGATCTTCACTCTCGGAAGCAGATTCAATGATGGGTTCTTCTTGAACTGTTTTGGTTTCTGTGGATGTGTTTGATGGTTCTGTGTTTTTCTCCTTCAAAAGTAGCTTTTCTGTGAGGTGTACCACCTGTAAATATACCCGTAAAGATTTGGTCAATATATAACATATTTCGGACTTCAACTATCAGTTTAATATTTGGAGCTATATACTCTATCAAATAGAACATGTTACGCTCCAATTCCATTAAATGACTCCAACTTAGGCGGGGTTTAGACATTAGATGTATGCATCCTTACCAAGCCAACTAATAGGTTGTTTTCGATAGACCTTTTACAGAATAGATTAAGTGCAACATCAAGTTAATAAAATGTGCACATGATTTAATGACAGCATTTCATTACCCCATGTCATTAAATAACTTCACTCTGTACTTAACATTATCCTAATAAGTGAAACAAAGAAGTTTCGATTGTCCCTTGGTCGCAAATATACACGTATTTTAATAAGCAAAAATATTTCATTACCCTACTACCATTAATGGCTCCCACGTAAGCGGGGAGGGTGGGACATACGTAACATTACCCTAGTTACCGAAAAGAAAGTGCTTGTTTTTAATTGACTTTCAATAGGAAATTTCATTGCAACTTCACGTTTATAAGAAGTGCACATAATTTAATCATATATATGATTAAGTAGATTATACCTCAACTTGTAATTTATCCTTCTCCTGAAGAAGATTGTCGTAATCAGCCTTAAGGCTGTTAAAACTAGATTGAAGAATGTCAAAATCCTTTTCCAATTGCTTGGTTTTCCACCTTGCTCTTCGGTTTTGGAACCAAATAGCAACCTGCCGAGGCTGTAATCCAAGCTCCTTAGCAAGCTGGATTTTCCTCTCAGGCTCGAGCTTGTTTTCGACCTCGAAACTCTTCTCTAAGAACTGAACTTGCTCAACCGATAATCGTCGTTTCTTCTCCGGTTGATGAAAGTAATCATCAAAATCCTCATCTCCAATATCCTCTTGATCATATGTGCAAAAGAATGGCCTCTCTGTTCTTTTTCCTCCACATACATCTTCAAAACTCATCATTGAGCTTGAGCCTACAAGAAATTCAACATATTAGACCACTTTCCAATTTAGAAAGCCAATAGATCCACTTTTGATCAATCAAACCAAAAGTAAATTTGCCAATTTTGGTGATTTTAATTTGTACTTAATTTGTTGTATTGTGGTAAAGAGGGAACACAACTACCTTTCCACATATAACCCATCTCAAATCATTGATGTACACAAAATTAAGGCCAATAGGAAACATTCAACCAAAGGCAATTAATGATTGATCCATAATGATAATACCATATCAATCTCAAAAGACCCAAAAGTCCAAGTACCCAAATAAATAAATTTTATTCTCAAGAAACTACAATCGATATAGTACTTGTTCCTATTTTTATTACTTGCACCCAAATCCAATTTAGCACTGTTCATCATTTTATGGTATTTTACATATTGCGGCTATTATAAAAAAATAGTCACGTGAGATCTTGTTTTATAATATTACATATTATAATTCTAGATAAAAACAATTCAACAAACGCATTGGACCGAATAAAAATTGTCGGGGTGCAAATTAAAAAATGGGAGAAAGTATATGATGATAAGAGTATATAACATATATCCGTCTTCGAATACTTGTTCTAGCTTTTGTTTGAGTTAATTAGTTAGAATTAGGATAGTCAAGAAACCAACTGAAAAGCTAGTAATATACAAGTAAATAAAGTTCTAAAAATACTGGTATCAATATCATAGCAAGAAGTTGACTTTGGAAGAACTTTTATGACCTAAATCAAGCAAATCTGCAATGGAGTATATAATAATGAAAAATCAGAATAATTCAGAAAACAATTCAGAAACAGAAACAAAAAGGCAGAACATCATTTCATCTTTCTGAATAAACAAAGATTAATCATTAATCATTTAGATCATGATTGAGACAAACATATTTAAGTACAATACTGCAAAGATTTAAAAACCCATCTCAGAAACAGCCAAACAAACACAGATCTATAAGCAAAATATCAAAAATTTTACAGAAGGGCAGAGAACAGAGAAGGGATACCCAGAAAAGAAGAAGACCCAGAAAGGAAGAAGGGTTCCGAAGAGTTAGAAGAACGAGGGAGGCTCTGATTGAAGAGCAAAGAAGTTCCAACGTTACTGGAAGAACCATTAAAGACCCTTCCCGCCATAACCTTTACCTTCTCCACTTACAAGTAAAATTTAGCTAATAAGTTGCAACTATTAAGAAGCCATAATTGACAATCAAACAGAAGGGTTTTCTAAGAAGAAGAAGAAGAAAGTACTTGATTATGGAGATCGGAGAATTCTAAAGCTTATGGCGGAAGAAACTGGTGATGATGAGTTCAGTGATGTGGGAAGTGTGTGAAACCCTAACTTTCACCCCCATCACTCAGAAGAAGAGAAAAAAGAGGGAAATATTGAGGAATTTGAAAATGAAATTGGGGATTGGTTTGAATTTGATTTTTGTTGTGGGAAGAAGGAATGAAGATTTGAGAGGAAGAGAATAGAGAAAAAATGAGAGGAGAAAAAACAAAGGAAAGAATTGTTGGGATGGGCAAGAAAGAAGAGAACTTCTTTTGGGTTTTGATTGGAAGGGGGGATTATAATAGTATGTTAAAAAGATGGTGGGGTCCAATCATTTTTGTAAATGAGTGGACATGGTCTCCCTGTAATTCCCATTGTACCCTTTGATTGCATTGGAGGGAGGTGAGACCTCATATTAGTGATGAAGATGATAGACCGGTAAAATTATATAGGTTTCGTATTACAGTTAATCTCTTAAAAAATTGTCTCTTTGAAAGAAGTATCTTAAGCTCAATTTATTAAAAATTAATACATATTTACTATATTCTTAATATCTACTTATATTATATTTAATGCTTATTTACCGTATCCTTAATGCTTACTTTCAATATCTTTTATGTCTACTTACATTATTCTTAATATCTACTTATAATATTTTAAAAAATATAATAGGCCGGCCCAATTAGAGATGGTCTCTCAAACAGACTGTCTATCATAAGAATTTTTGTTCACATTATAAACTATAATTCGTTACACTTAAGCGAACATACATGGTTATGTGTATGAATTTGGTATTCAATTTTGTATGCAATATGAGTATCAAAAACCGTATTTGTCATAAATAGTGGTTATGTTATGGGTATGGGGTCTAAGTATCCTAATCCAATCGTCTAGGTCTGACCTTGTACCAACTCGCTTCTGAACGACAATTCTATAAAAGACTAATTTATAATTATCTTATACATTATCAATTATCAATTCAATTGACAAAAATTTAAAGATAATAGATTTTTTAACATAACATATTTAAAGAACTTTATGTTTTTTATTATAAAAGTATATAGATAAAATTTAAATATTATGTTACAAATAATGATGTAGTAAATTATTAACTATAAATTTTTATTTTATTCTAAATAAAACTAGAAATATAGATAAGTTAATTAGGAATGAAGACGGTACAAGTGTATATAACGCATATGTTGAGTGAATATGAGGCGAGTATAAAATAGGTATAACATGGTTAACACTCATTTGTATGGTAAGATGAATTTGAATACAAACTTATAACTTAGATGGTCATGTATGTGTGTGAAAACTGCACCTGTCATAAATGGGTAGGTGATGAGTATGAAAAATTTAGATAAGTAGGTATAATATAACAGGGTTGAACAAACTTTGATCTGAATCGCAAGCCAAATTGCACTATTTTTGATCTAGTTTACGTTGCAATTTCTGAAGATAAAGAACTAATTTATAAAATCAAATATAATAAATTTATTTTCTTAATTTTATTGGAAGGACTTATTTTTAAGATTTCAGTTTTGAAAATTTTAAAAAATAAATAAAGCCTCAAAAGTTTTCTCTATTTTGATGTGCCACTACTTGGGAGGTGGGATGAATGGGGGAGAGAGATAAAGATAATTGTGAGAGAATAGTCGGGAAGATGAAATTTGTGCCATGACTCATTAGATTCTACTTTTCTTTTCTTTTCATTTGTATTCTTAATAAGTAAGTTTAGTTTAGGGCTATATTTGGGACCCTCTAAAACTTTCCATAAAGTTGAGGTGACAAATTTGCTATCACCATCTCATTTTGTTATTTTGGAGTTTTAATTATTTTTAAATTAAAATTAAATAGAAATATGTGTGAAATTTCACATTAAGAACTTTTTACGATATTGGATTTAGTGGCAATAAAAATGTTGTTAATGGTGACTCAAACTAGCAGCACCAATTGAAGAAGATGAGTATGGATCAAAGAAGAGGTCCGCGGGGCGCGGAGAAGCTGTTGCCTCAGTCCGCGGGGCACGGAGTGCGCTCTGTCTTCAGTTCCCGGCTCGCGTAGTTGTATACGGCTTGCGAAATGGCGTTTTCACGGGAGGTGTCTTTTGGGACTGTTACTTTGTGTTTATTATATAATAACTTCATTTTATTGGGCATTAGTATATAAACTCCCATTTTAGGATTAATACATGATGATTCACAAAAATTGAGAGAGATCACGAGAGAGACATTAATTTGTGAGTGTGATTGAGATTCATCTTGTAAATTCTTTGCGATCATAGTGAAAATATTTGATCTCGGTGCCGGTGGACATAGCTATCACATTGATAGTGAACCACGTTAAATCTCTTGTGTCATTTTCTTATTGTTTGCATTGAATTTCTTATTGTTTCATTATTGTTCATCGAACTTGCTTCCGCTGTCGCACAACAAAAAAATATCAATGAATTATATTTTTAGTGTAAAACTATTGATTTTTATTTATTTGCTCTTTAGCGGCATATATAATTGTTACTATAGTCTATAGTGGCATTTTTGAGAAATGTCATTAGATCCTATGTCGCAAAAAATTTTTGTGCGATTTTTTATCATGCTGCTAAAGAGTCTAATAAATGTCACTAAATCCTCTACATATACTATTAGAAATTTGAATTATAAATGTAGATAAATATATCCCACAAAAAGCAAATTATGTTGTAGTGTCATTAAATTATTATTTCAATTCAATTAGTTTTAGAATAATTTTAATCGACTTATTTTGAGATTAACTGATTCTTGTATAATTTCAGGCTATGAATATTTTAGTCTAAACTAGAATAGGGTTAGTTGGTAACTGTTTTTCAAGGTTTAGTGTAAAGTAATACTTACACAACAACTTAAAACGGTTTTATGGCATATTGTTTGGGTTTTGGTGTTTCATTTTCGTATTGGATATTAATTGTGTACTAGCAAAAAATTGTGAATTTTGATTTCTTACATTTCTTTTTTCTTTGGCTAAACTCCACATATTTGTCTTCATCTTTACCGCTGATCCATCCTCACATGAATTCTCGCACTTCTTCCACTAAGCCTTGAATCATATGAGCTACTAAATATAA
This sequence comes from Amaranthus tricolor, assembly GCF_026212465.1. NCBI lineage: Eukaryota > Viridiplantae > Streptophyta > Magnoliopsida > Caryophyllales > Amaranthaceae > Amaranthus > Amaranthus tricolor. Next base: position 4,004,441 of record NC_080059.1, read on the forward strand.
ATAGCAACTCGACAGTCTAGTTAAATAGGTGTAAGATAATTTGTTACCATCGGTACGATGTTAAGAACTTTGATGAACGATATCAATTTGAATGAACTAACAAACATTTGATAAAATAAAATTTGCAAAATGACGCAATAATTTAAGGAGGTTCACCCAATGATGGCTACGTCCTCCGTGGTGTATAGTTTCTTATTTATATTATTTTAATGGAGTAAAACACTCTTACAAATAAAGTATTATAATTGAGTAAGAGATAAAAACAAAAGGCTATGTGTTTGATGTGTTTGATGTATCTTGGATGAGCATGAGAACTCTCTATTTACAGTACTAAGTACATTCAATGAGAATACAACCTTAATTCTGAGTATTAACTATTTTGAAACAGCTCCAAGAAGTTAAAGGGACGAATGACACCAACTTATGAATCGTTAGAAGAACCGCTCGACCAGAACAGAGGCTCGCTCGGTCGAGCGGCCTGATGGAGCGGGCTACAGCAGGCTACTGGATGTATTCTGTTTGTTCGCTCGACCCACTTAAGGGCTCGCTCAGTCGAGCGAGTTGATCGAGCGACTTTCAGTATGCCTTCTGTCAGTTTCTGCTCGACTAAACATAGCAAAGCATCTTCAAAGAACCTTTTGCACTTCTTCATTAAACATCATCAAGACCCATTATTCCCATGATTACTTCAAGTATTAAATCACACTTTTAACACCACAAATATTAAGTTACCAACTTAAACACCCACATTAATACACTCATAGGATTTCATCCCAAAAGACACACATGAATGTACACATCAAATATGCACTCAAGTCACACCATTCATAATAAGGTGGTTATGGTTTTTTAGTAACAATTTGGTGATTGACTATTAATGTGTTGATATAGTGTGGTGGAATTGGTTTGAGATAGACAAGGGGCTTGAGTTATCAAGTTACTTTAGAAATCTCTTCCTATCAGGAGTCGAAGTTCTAAGTGAAGAGGTAACGTCTAATGTTTGACCTTGATGGTTATATTCTAAGGTCAACATTGTAATTTATGTAGATTAAGAACCAAAACGACTACATATTTTCCTTTTTAATTATGTTTTATTGTGATATTTTAGATTAGGTGTTTATTAATAACTCTCATTTTCATTTGATATATCCCTTGTAAAGTAGCAAATGTGGGGCTTTTAATTTATTTGCTTATTGAATATTAATTGTATACTAGCAAATTTTGACATAAAACATCGAGAATATATATAAATTCAGTAAGATTAAAATCCTAAGATGCAATTTAGGTAAAAGAGTGGTATGAAGAGGTAAGACTAACATGATAATGATGATCACAACACTCAAGTTAAAGTACACAACCTAGATAAGTAAAGTTAAGTCAAAGCATGGAGAGTTAAGAGTAGAGACAAACACATTAATGAGAATATGCTAAGATTCTAGTTTAGTTATCCACTCAAGCCAAGCTTAGGAGTTAGGACTATAGTAAGCCTTAGGAAATTAAATTTTTTGAGTTTTATAATCAAAATGAGAGAAACAAGGAGTAATATGGAATTCATGATTTTGAAGGAGGGCAAATTGGTAACGCTAAAGAGGCTAAGAGTAGACTAGAGATGTTGATTGACAATGAGGTATCTAAGAGAAAGACTAAACAAAGGAATCTCTCTAATCAGTCACCATCTCAATAGTGGAGTGGTGGGCTCATCTGATGGGCCCACATATTCTTCGTTTGGAGATCTTAACCTGGTGATTGGTAATCCTTTGTTTGGATTTACTCAAAGTTGGAGTCTAAATTTAGTCCAAAAGTGTCGCTATTCTTCCTTTATGGGCTATTGGACTCTAACTTTACAAGCCCATTTTTGGAAATTCTCTGGATCGCCATTGTTTTGGATCCCATTTAATGCATAAAAGATTTTAGGAGTTTCTGAAATAGATAAGTAAAATTATCAAAAAAAAGCATACACTAAGCTATATTTCAACTTATTTCTAAATGTAAGCGCCTCCAGCCTAAAGCTCAAGTTCGGTTCTGTTCGCAGTTAGTAACTGCGAACAAAGGCAAACTGGTCAAAAAAATCAATCAAGTTGTTCGCCGTTAGTAATTGCGAATAGGATATTTGGTCAAAAAAAGCCAACAACTCTGTTTGCAGTTTGTAAGTGCGAGCAGCTCCTTTGGCTTTTTTTTTCTGAATCAAACTCTTTGTTCGCAGTTAGTAAGTGCGAACAAAACCCATTCCTCAAGTTTGAGAATTAGGCGCTTATATTTGGAAATAAGTTGAAACATAGCTTAATGTATGCTTTATTTTTTTGATAATTTTACTAATCTATTTCAAATTTTCATATTTTAGCATGTATGTATGAGATTGCTTTATCATAAGACGTGTCCATATAATCAACTTTTAATTTAGTAGATGACTTTTAAGCTAGATTGAAATCAACTTACTGTAAGTCTTGTATGAGACCGTGTCACCGTGAGACGGGCCCATATAAGTAGCCCAAAATTAAACTTACATAGTAGTTAACTAAATAAAAACTGCTAGTCTCTTGAGAGACCGTTTCTTTGAGAGACGTATTTAAGCCCAGCCCATTAAAAGATTAATGCTTATTTATCGTATTTTTATTGCCTACTTACATTATTCTTGATGTTACTTACGTATCCTTAATGCCTACTTTCAATATCTTAAATGTCTACTTACATTATTCTTAATGTATACTTACAATATTTTAAAAAATATATAATGGGCTAATCCAATTAGAGATAGTCTCTTAAAGAGACCGTCTCACACAAGAATTTGTGAAATAAAAATAGTTTTTTTCATTAAAATTTAAGAAATTTAAAATTTGAGTCAGCCCATATTAAGCCGTCTCACGGTGAGATGATATTAATAAATAACTTGTTTCATACAATATAAAGCCAATAATTAATGAAATAATTTTACCAAATATATTTATCAACAATTAACTTAAACAAATAGCTTAATAACCATTAAAAATAACCAATGCCATTAAAAGGTCGTACAATTAAATTGAACCAATCAACAACCAATTGTGAAACACTAACTTCTGAACTATAAATAGCATATTATTTATAAGTAAAAATTTCTAAAGTTGTTGTAGTTTCCACTTTTAGAAGGATTTTGCATTCCCTTAAGTAGTTGATTATCCTGTATAAAAGATATTATGATTTGATTATTTGCCACAAAATGGGTTTGTTTATAAAGGAAAGGTTACTAATTAAAGGAATCTAAATATCACAATTTCACATATTAGGTGCCCAATGACATTTCCTCACATTCCTTTCTGGGCCTTCCCACAATCTTAGTGAGGTTGAGTATGCAAAGGCAGTCCAGCAAGGGCCCATTCTTACTTTAATAAAAAAGATTGTGTGTAAGCAAACGAAAGGTACACTTAATTATTAAGGCATCACCTTAAATATAGTGGCACACATCATGCTATGAAGATATTCATGTCCTAAAAGAATTAGTCACATTTTGATGTTGGTCTGTTTTATTAAAATTGCTCTATTTTAATTTTTTGACTGTGATTCACTCTCTTTTTTTTAATTCTTATTTGTACATTTTTTTTCATTTAATTTATAAATTTCTTTCACTTTTTCATATTTTTTCTTATTTGTACTTAAAATTATTTTTTTAAAACACATATTTCTTTAAAATACAACTAGTATTTTACTCGTTTTAATGTCATAAATTCAATCAAGGTGGTTCTTTTCTCCTTGTTTTCACGAATTTCGGGAACCAAGTAATGCATTGTTGATTTTTGCTAAAGTAAATTAATTGATTGACCAACAGATTATAGACTTATCAACAAAAGTAGTAACTTTTTCATTTGTTCAAGTTACGTTAAATCTGCAAATGCTAGTATAATTGGTGGTAACTTTCAGTATTGTTGTGTTAAATCTACGGAGCAAACCAGCCAATAATTTCCAATCGCGGTGCAGTTTCTTAAATCTTTTAATTGAGCCATTGCTAAAATATTTCTTTCTAACAAACCAAAAACAAATATAACACCTATGTAGATCCTTGTATTGTAGGGATGATTTATCCCACATCGACAAATTAAAAATTGTGTGCACACTTTATAAGTTATTGGAGCCCTTCTTTCCATTGTCATATGGTTTTGGAATGTTATATATCTCCTTGGCAAATAAAGTGTGTGCACCTCGTGTCTTCCCGTTAATATGCTAAGATTTATAATAAGTTTAGTCTAATTTAACATCTTTCACATCATAAGTGGTACGAGTAGTAAGTTAGGAGCAAGAAGATTCGAGTGCATTAACAGCCAAATAACCAAATTATGTGGCGCAAGTTAAAACGTACTCATTGGCTTGTCAAACTGGGCAGGAGCAAGACTGAAGGAACTGGTAATTGACACAATACCGACTACTTTGTGAAATTGTGATCATGTACTCCTCCAAATTAGACACACGACATATAGCAATTTGAACCCTTTGTGGACTTTAGTCGGTGCATTATATTGTCTTAATTTCGTTTGACATTATGTCTTTAGTGTATTCAATAATAAATATGAGAAAATTATCTTAGCATATGAGAACATTCAAATATATATTTATATCGCGGATTTAGCTAGTTTTCGTGCTCACAGGTGAAGGCATTGATATTGACAAAATTAAATATTTAAAAGGTGTTGGAAATCACACTTACGAAAAAGAATTCAAATATGTTGTGCTCTTACTGAACCAACTATGCGACCAAACTTATTTCAGTATAAGTATATTTAACAATAAATATATACTAGACGTTGAACATATAAATTATATTACAAGCATATTTTATAGGGTTTTTAGATATCAAACTCATCAATATAAATTATAAAATGTTGTTTTATACAGTTGAACTGAAAATATTATTTTTAATACATATATTTATAATTTATTTTAAATTTATTAAATTATTTATGTATTAATTTTGCTCTTATTGAGTTTGGTTCCTGGATCCGCCCTTGCATATATGACATTATGTTGGATGACTAATGTTCTAAACCTATAAAAATAATCTTATAGGCTTATAGCAGTCTGGTAGGTGTAATAACTTTAAATTTATTTTCAAATGTTAAATTGATGCAAATACTACATTTGTCAATTATAAAATTTGAAAATGTGCATAATTAGGCTAATTCTATAGGATTTTAATGACAATGCAAAGTAAACTAATTATTAAAATTTGAGAATTCCAGTAAATAGGTGCATGCAATTTGCAATTCATGAATTTCAACAGTAAAATTGAATTCTCCATTTAAATGAATCTGGGGTTGGAAACACGGTCTTATTTGATTTTTTTTTTTACCAATTGATAGAAATACCAATAATAGATGTCTCCAGAGGAAGGAATTGATTCAACACATGCAATGATGCTAAGGTACAAATAGTCCCTAAAAGTTAAGGCATTTGATGCTTACAAAACTTCTCTTTCAATTCATTCAGGATCAGATTCCCACCATTTTACTATTTATGCAATAGGACAAGCCTTTTATATATATATATATATATATATATATATATATATATATATATATATATATATATATAAATATATATATATATATATATATATATATATATATATATATATATATATATATATATATATATATATATATATATATATATATATATATATATATATATGTATATTCCAAATTTGTAAATTAGTTGTTTCTGGATTGATTATATATTGGTTTGTTTGATCAAGCTTTTACCGAATAACATTATTACCCGATTTATCTGGTAATCACAAGCAGAACATAAATGTTAGTGTATGGCTGTGCATGCACTTGCTTCTTTTAGCCAACCATAAGGCATCTTACTTGATGGATGGGCTAAAAGTACGCACTGTGAGTGTTCAACTAGTAGTAAATCACAAGCTGGTAGTTGGAATTTAAACTGCTGCAACATTAATGCCTAAAAAACCGTTTAATTATACATTAAGTTATGAAATTTCGTTTTATCCTTGCCTTCTTTCTTTAAAATACAATACTCTTCTTTCCTTAAAATTTTACAAAATGACATTATACTTTTGGAATTTAAGCTTTCGTAACATTAATGCCAAAAAAAACGTTAGATTATATGTTAAGTTGTGAAATTCCAAAAGTAGAATGCTGTTTTGTGGAATTTTTTTAAAGATTTGGTACCACTGACCTTTGCAAAAATTTGTTGCTACCTCGTCGAATATCCCTTATTTTTTTATTAAAGCCTAAAAATTGTTTATTGGTCCTTTTTTTATAAGAAATTATTTTCTGTAAAAATAAAAAACATCATTATTACATATTTTATTTTTGAAAAATTGAATGATAAAATAAAAGCCCTTGCCCCGTTAGGTTCATCTTGAACTTGACCCGATCAGGAAATGAACCAATCCAAATGAAACCCGACTGAAAATGCTTCTGACCTAAATATACTCCATATTGGTAATTTATGAATATTTTAAATTACTATGAGGTGTGAAATATTTTCTTTTTGAAATATAGAATAGGCTGAGGGAACGATAGGACTAGGTGAGATTGAATCTTAGGATCTCGCCTAAGAAAGATGATACTTGTACTAACCGAGATAAGATCTAATACTCAAAATCGTCTTACTTAAGAGTAGCTTAGTTGAGTTGTCATACATGCTTGTTGTGGAAGTAAGTGTCAATACATACATACATGACCATTTTAATTTGTATGAGAATGTCTATTTCAAGAGTTATATATTTTGTCATTGTTATTGTGTATGTGGATAATTAATAACTGTTGACCGTCGATCAAAAGAGAACACCTGTAGGATTTGAGTATCTTAAAGAAGGACTCAGAATAAGCATATTATATATCCAAATTTAGAATGTGATGAAGGTGAACCTTTGAGAGAATGAAGATTCTCGAAATAGAGTTATTCCAATATGAGCCTGTCCATCTGTTTGGGTTTCATTTATGCAATTAGTGTGTTTTATCTACTAAGAATATTATCCTTTTTGGATGATCACAAAGCCACTATAGATAATTAACATGGTATCCGATTATTCGAAAAGAATGACGTTTTTAGCTTAATTGATTACTCTTATATGTGAATTTGACGGAATTTTTCATATGAGGGGGTGTTGGACGGTTTATCCCATATTGATGAACTAAAGATTATGGGTGCACATGGTCCGATTTGGTCTGGTCTGACGCTTAAATTGGACCAAACCAAAAAATCCTGTCTGGAAATTTTCCAGACTAGACCGAACCGTTTAAATCACCAGACCAAACTGTTCTACAACGATCTAGTCTGTTCTGATCTACATTTTTTATTTTTATACTTTTTTCTAAAATAATATATGTGTTTATACAAATATTTGTCACTTATTGTCACCAAACATAATAATTTGTAATTAGTTGATTGCATTAACATTATTCAAGTATATATTATTAGATAAAAATAGCTTCATCTCGAAATATCTAGGTAGATATTTTTTTTAAAAAAATTATGATATTTGGTCATAGACGGTTTGCAGCCTGGTCTGGTCTGAAAAATAAAAAATCAAGACCAAATCGTAAAACATAATTTTTTTGAAAAAAACCAAACCAGACCGTTTAAACCGAATATTAAAATTACGGTTTGATCCAGTTTTGTTTGCGGTTTATACTAAACTTTGTTTAGCCCTACTAAAGATGGTGCACACTTGACATATAGTCATCCCACATCGAAAAATTAAAGAGAGATTAAAACTATACATGACAACAATAATACAGTTAGAATTTTAATCCCAAAGTTCTTGTAAAGTATATCTATAAAAATTAAAATAATATATTTTTTTCACTCTTCATGTCAATGTTAAAGAGTTTTAGGCAAAATCTAATCATATCAGCGAAACAAATGAGTATTAAAAAGCGTGCCCTTAAAAAGAGCATTATAGATGATCATCGAGATCTATTTTTAAAGGAAGAATTTGAAATAATACATCTTGAACTAATGGTGTGGATATCCAATATAATATGATTAATAGAGTTTATGAAGACTAAAGTATTCTGATGCTCACCAATCACAATTACGAAAACATTTTTAATCATTCATGAATCATGGCATGTTTTGGTTATTAGATTGAGAAAGTTGGTGAAAGAACGTGAAGTTAAAGCTAGCTAGCAATAAAAAATCACACCAACGATATTCAGTTAATTTGATCTACGTCCTTCCTAAGTCTTAGATTATTGATAGATAAAACAATAATGAAGTTCATGAACTCAAATTAGAAATCAGTACAAGAAAAATGATCACTTAGGGCGAAAAAAATGTGTTTTTCATAGGCTATACTTCTAAAAGTGTCGTCCATGATATGAAAGACAAAATCAGACCGACACAACATGTGTCTCTCTATAGGCGTCGCCTCATCCTGGGCCTTATATTTACATTTTGTCGTCTAGAGTGCATCTAAAGGCTTTGTCCCGCTTATTTTTGCAAAATTGAATTTAAAAAAAAAAAATTCTTACATCGACATTTGAAATGAGAATAATTAAGTAGATAATCATAAATTATTATTAGAACACATGATTTAGGGGTATTAGCTAGGGTATATATAAGAGAAAATCCCAACTAGCTAATGATAGATATAACAAAGAAACACAACAAACAAAGTCACTCGTATCAAACATGCTGACAAACTAAGTATACGTGCTCAAACATATTGCTCGTTTCAGCATAACTTCACTCAAGCAGGCAAAAGCTACTATATATTGTAGTTTGAGCAAGACTCGTTCGTGCTTGACTGACTTGTTTTTATCAATACGCTCGTTTGAACGTGCCACATGCTCGTATCGAGTAGTGCTTCACCAAGCTTCAACGCATTACATAAATTCTATGCTATTTTCGAGCAGTTTTTTTTACTAAGTTTCAATACATTAAAGTTAATTTATATTTTTTATATTGTATATTCCTCTAAATTTTCCTTTTGTGTAATTGTGAGAATATTGCAATGACAAAAAAATTGCAACCATGCATTTAAAAATGGTATCTATCTTACAAAAATTTAAGTTAAATTTGTATGAAGACTAATTTTTGAAGCACATAATCCGTTATGCGAGATTAACAACAAGAAAGTGGCTTGCCACTACGAAAAGGGTGTTGCACACTGTGGTGGGGTAGTCAACTTCAAATATGTAGGGACATTGTAGAGAATGGACAAAATATAATAATACTGATGGGTGGTTAGTTTCTACAATTAAAAAATCAATAAATTAGAGCATGTAAAAAATATTAGGAAGTACTCCCTATGTTTTTTCTTTTTTTTTTTTCAAGATTTCAATATAAATTTTAAAATTAAATAATTTAAATCATGAATTTTTAAAAATTCTAAATAATTAATATTTAGAAAATATATATTGAGACAAATTTAATAAAACTTCATATGAATATGTTTTTTCTTATAGATCGATGAGAAATCGTAGTCAAAATTTAACACTAAAATTCGTAAATTCTATTTGAGAATAACATATGAAAACAGAGAGAATAGTATTTGGCCATCTCATGGTGGTCATCATCTTTTTTGACAAATTTGCTCTTAGGTGGCATATATATTTTGAATAGTTTTTGTATTGGAAAAAATAGAGTCGCAAACTTTGTACAACTGCCTCTACTATTTATTTTATATTTTTTATTTGAAATATAGTTATTAAATACTCCTTTTTATTTATTTTAAGTGTCATGTTCACTTCATGCATTCTATTCAATGTACTTATTCAATCCTTAATATATCTAATTAAGTATAAATTAAAAATTACAAAAAGTTAATATTAATAATCTTTACATTAAAACAAAACAAATAAGATCTCACATGATAATGTTTTCATTTATAGTTTAATAATAAAATATAATTTAAAAGTGATAGATAAATAATGTCCGAAAAGTAAATGGGACACCTAAGATGAATAAGAGGAAGTATTAGTTTTGTTTTTAGATTTATTATTAAATTTATCATTATTTCTGGTTGTTGTTAAGTTATATTGTGAATAGTGAATGTCAAATGTTAATTACTTTTGTTATGGTAATATTTATTCTTTTATTAATTAATTTATTTATATTATTCATATTATATTACCTAAATACCCCTTGACCTTTTGGGTTGACTTTGACTTTCGGTCAACGGGCCTTTTCTGGATTCCCCATCTTCCTTGAATGGCCCATGGGCCAATTATCTCTAAAAACCCTAACTTCCCATATGGGAATGACCATCAAATTGACTCATCTCCCCACTCTCCCATAATGCATGGTTCTCCTTGCTTGGTAACTCACCACTTCCCCTTAATTGTAGGGTAATCCCTCCTCCATGGGAATGGACTGCCCATGTTTCCCATGATCTTCAACTCCCACTCTATGATGTAACTTCCCTTCTTTTTTATTATAAATAGGGGCTACCATCAAGAGAGGAGGAGGCATCTGAAAATAATTCTCTCAAGTGTCCTTACTCATACCCTACCTCTTTAGCCTACCAAAAATTCTAATAACATCCACCACCGCATTTTCTTGTATTCAGTTTCTAATCACTTACTCCTTATTCTCATATCCACGTTCTAACTTGAGCGTCGGAGGGGTTTTCCGGGAGATCACCCCCTGGACAAGGCTAACGTGTTGTTTTGCAGGAATTCAAGTCACTTCCTCCCACGAGTAGCTCCTCTTGATCACACTTCTGCCTATCTCCAGGTATTTTAAGTGTCTTTTGCACTTCCTCGTTTCACTACCGAAACAACTTTAGTTTAAGATTTATTAGGTTTGTTTAACACTGGTGATTAGTAATTAGTTTTGTTTTAGATTTATTTGTCACAATTGTTCTTATTTAGTCAAAGTGATAACAGAAATGAAAAGACCAATTTAAAAATGCTAATGCTGAATACTGTTTAGCGAAGTGTAAATATAAGTGCAAATACTAAACAATACAACATAAACACAATCAGTGAGGAGTTGGCGTATTAGGATCTTTTAAATCTTATTGTACCTAAAACTAATTAATTACATAAGAATATGATAAATGTATAAAATAAAGATCAAGTTGCACACAAATTTAGTTCGTGACAATTTTACAGCCCTAGGTGAAAAATAAAAAATGGACTCTTCTTGTATAAGTAAAGGTTCGAAGTTTTATTCTTTTAACTACGCATTATATAAGTTCTTTTTTTTTCATCATATCAATATTAAATAAATGTACGAATTTAAAATTATATAATGATAAAGAACAAAATATAATTAAAGAACTGATTTTTTAGGATAATGATTAACTTGATTTGGGTCCCTTTATATGTTGGCACCTGTACAGTTGTACCTTAAAACTATTAAGAAACTATTCTCTCCTACAATCTTCCACTAATTTTGGAATTATTGTTGACTTAATTATTCTGTTCAAATCCTCCCTTTAATTGTGTAATTCTTGTTTATTGTATTTTCATATTTATCTCATCTCCTGATATTTATAGGCTTGTACTCTTCTGTATTTTTGCGTAGAATTATATACTTAAAATTATCTTCTTCTATAAAAACTACCCCAGAAACGATTCTGATCGGATCGCACAAATGTAGAGTTGGACCTAAGTCAATTCACACTTGCCTTTACTACTATTGGTATTTGGTAATAAGTAGGATTCTATCCGGCTCATAGGCCACTTGAATACGTCTGTTGTACAGTTGACATCGCAGTATCTCTCAGTCTCTCACCATTCAGAAGGCCCTCAATTTTTGGTTGCTGTGAAAATATTCTCCTACCTATAAGTCCAACTCCAACATCACAATTCACCCATTCTTATAAGGCAATCATCTTACACCACGTACTACTTCCCCATTTTGTAAGTCACTACTCTTTTGAGATTATACTAAATCATTATTTTATTGCTTCTTTTTTCTCATTAGTTTTTCAATTTAATGCTTTATTTCATTTTAAAGTTTAAGGTTGAGGCTCTTAGATTGTTATATACTCTATCAAGCCTCTTAGCTCACAAGAGCCAAGTGGACTATAGTGTGGATGTATTGGCACGCACTCCACATGCCTGACAGAAATTATTAAACTTTAAACAAGGGGTACGTGGGTGAGATTTGAACCCGTGAACTTTTATAACGTTGGTTTGTAATATCATGTCAAAGAACTACTCAACCAAAAACTTAAGTTTATAACTAAAACTCTAAAAATATATTATATACTCTAACTAATCAAGCTAAAGAATTCTAGAATAATAGATACTATAATAATTCTACCCATCCAAATTGAAGTTTAAGCACAAGTACCCAACTTTATCACGACAAGATTAACTTCTTAAATTGTTTGAAAACATATATTCACCGTGTTTCATTTAGTGGGACAACGGGCTTTTCCATTAAGCTTTAATCAAATCCTCTCCATCCATTTAACTACTTTTGCCTTTCAAGTTTCAAGTATTATCTATTATTAGAGTAATATATTCATTATTGTGTAAGATTGATGGATAAAAGATGTCAATGATAATAAAATTATGTGTATTTCTAAATGGAAATTAATTGAATTAAGTCTCATTAAAATGTGTATTATTGAAACTTTGTTCTAAATATGTGTTTTCTTCCTTAATATTCTTTCTAAAAAAGCTTAAATAAGTTAAGGAATGGATCAATGGACAAATTAGTTTAAATAAGAAATATGTAATTTGGCAAATGAGTTTTTAGTTGTTTTTTTAGTTAATTTTAGGCTTTTTGATTGGTCTGACAAAAAAAACTAGTTTTGAAATTGGTAAATAACTTTTAATCCAATAAAAACTAACTTTTAAGTCAAAACCAAAAGATTATTATACATATAGGTTTTTAATTAGTTTTTCGTTAATTATCTTACTTTTACTCTAATAAAAAGCACACATGACACAAATGATACCAAACATCACTATAACATCTTGGTTGTGGGCTAGGAAATCAACCAACAACTTCGACCAACATATATTTGTGAAACAAATCCAAGAAAATAAGTTCAAATAAAAAAAAAAGTGAGTCTCCCTCACATTCCACTTATTTTCAAAAATTATATATTTATATAGTGTCAAGAAATCAACTTAACCAAAAATTTAAACTGATGATTAAGGTTCATGTACTATATAGTCTAACATACATATAGAATCTTATAAGTATAAGTAACTTTAGATAAATCATATAAAATAAGATCTTATTACGAATTTTGTATTTTGGTATCCAAACGATGGTGAAATAGAGCTATTTAAAAATAGACAAAGCATTTATATGGTCATCAACTTGGCCTTTATTTCTGTTGAAAACATAGAAATTAAATTACATGCTCATAATAACCATATTTAATTGACAATCACAAAAAAAAATACATCTTATCATTAATATCGGAAATAGACTGGCAAATAAGGTATTCAAAATAAATTCAACAATTCAATATTAATTACTGATCTTAAAACTAAACATTACTTTGATCCGACTTCAAAATGGATTCACAATTATGTAAAAATCAAATATCAACACAAAATTCGATTAAAATCAACCCTAAGACCTTATCGGAAATCGACCTAATAATTTGAATAAACACTTCTCCACCAGCAAACGAGTATTGAGATAACGTTCATGTGTGGACTTTTGCAACACAAAGATTGGTGGGCGAAAAGGTCCAAGAGAATGTGAAGTCCTTTTCTAAGAGTCTAGATCTTTCTCTATGTTTCATTATATTGGAGATATGACTCATCTAAACATACTCTTATAAATTCTTGTCATCCCCAACACTCCTATTGAGTAAAATTAGCTACCTCATTGTCCATCGAACATTTTACTTGTACTATTTAACACCAAGTTTGTACCATTAGGCACTATATATGGTGAGTTTCTTATATATATCTTCATGACTAAATATTAATTGATGTATTTGAAATCTTTTTTGAAGTATAGCTTTTATTTAATATTCTATTTATGATGCATTTAAATATATATTTAAATATATATCATGTAGGAAGAATTATACGAACAAAACAAATGGGAAGGCTATGTAGATTGGAAGAATAAAACCGCCATAAAAGGACGTCATGGTGGATTTCTTGCAACTTTTTTTGTTTTAGGTTTGTTCCTTCTCATGCATCTTTTGTTTATTACTGAAGTTAGGATTAACGCGATTTCTTAACATCGTATTAAAAGTCAACATGATTCACCCCTCATTTTTAATGGAACATCTAGTGTAAAGTGTTAAGTATGAGTAGTGCGCATATGATGTGTGCACTCATGTAAAGGGGCATTATAGTCTATATATAAAGCATATAATATATCTTATAGTTCAAATACAGATCTTTTTAGAGACTCAAAGAGTTCAGTCTCCTTAAATTTTTTAAAATTTAACTAATGTCTAATTATTATTTACAATAAAATGATGTAAAGTAATAGTTAGAGTATACCTTTAATTAGAACTAAAAATTGACAGTTCAATTCTTAGCGTTCTGCTACAATCAAGTTTCAATGGTTATTTAAAACTTTAGTTTGTAGGTAGGGGTTGCACAACATAATGATGATAATACGATAGACTTCCCTTATATTCTTTTGGAAACACTATACAATTAATACCTATTATTAATTTATTCATTGTTGTCAACAGTTGTCGAAATTCTCGAAAATCTTGCGTATTTAGCGAATGCGAGTAATTTAGTGCTTTATCTGTCAAATTATATGCACTTCTCGCCATCAAGATCAGCCATCATCGTTACAAATTTTATGGGCACATCCTTCCTACTAGCACTCCTTGGTGGCTTCTTGTCCGATGCTTACTTCACTACTTTCCATGTGTTTTTGATTAGTGCTCTTATTGAATTTATGGTAAGTAACATTTTGATACTTCTTGTGTTTGTGCATTTATAAGTTGTACTACATATTACAACATTTAGACCATTATCAAAATGAATGTTCCTACTTCATTCGCGTGGGGTCATTTTGGACATGAAAATTACTTGTTAACATTCTATAAACTTAACCTCTTAATTAAAGAATTGTTCACTAATTAATTACATTCACCAAATTCATTCACTAACATTAATTAACCATTTTTCATTTTGCTAATTATAACTACAAATTTAAGTACTCCCTTCGTCTTAATATATTATTTCATATTTATATATCTTGCATTTATTTTGTATACAAGTGAGCTTCCTTGTATTAAAAATATAAGATATTGATAAATATACAAAATAATAAAGAAAGTGAATTCATATAGGATTCTCATATTGATATAATATTGATAAAAGTACAAAGTCATAAAAAAAGTAAATACTTATACAAAATAATAAAAGAAGATTAGAGAAATATAGCTCAAATAAAAAAGTGACACATAATGGGACTGACTAGTCAAAAGCCATTGAATAACACTAACATTGTTAGTTTTTCATTTCGGGTAAAACTTATATACGAATATTTTTTTTTTGTTTTTTGATCAATTAAAAAGTCAATCTAAAAGTCATCTATTAAGCAAATTTAATTTCAAGACAAGGAAATTATATTAAGATTAAACATGACTTTTAATGTAAAGGGAGTATTATAAGTTATTAATTAAATTGATTATTTGACATAATATCAAAACTATGTTAATAGTTCAAACCCTAGAATGTATTATGTACCCTAAGAGAATGTCTTTTACATCTTCATACTTAATAATGTAACACTTGTGTAGGGTCTATTGATACTTACAATACAAGCTCACATGCCATCTCTACAACCACCACCATGTCCTCCGACTCAAACCACCAATGTAAGGTGCCAAGAAGTCTCAGGTGGGAAAGCCGCGATGCTATTCGTAGGCCTATATCTAGTTGCTCTTGGTGTAGGAGGGATTAAAGGATCACTTCCTCCACATGGGGCTGAGCAGTTTGATGAAAATAGCAAAGAAGGGAGGAAGAAGAGATCAACTTATTTCAATTACTATGTTTTTTGTCTTTCTTGTGGTGCTTTAATTGCTGTAACATTTATTGTGTGGATTGAAGATAACATAGGCTGGGAATGGGGACTTGGAATTTCTACCCTCACTATATTGCTCGCTATACCTTTTTTTCTACTTGGATCCAAGTTTTACAGGATAAAAATTCCTGCTGGTAGCCCTTTAACTGTTATTTTCAAGGTAACTCTTATTTCTTGCTATATCTATTTACTTACTAACATTAATTTTTTGTTGTTAAGAGTGTGTTTAGCGTAACAGTTTAAAAAGTTATCAGTGATTTAATGAGGCTAAAACACTACTTTAGAAAAAAAAAATAACATTGTTGTTTGGTAGCGTTAAGTACTGCTGATAGTTCTTTAGCTACTTAGACAATTATAGCTACCCACATCTAACATGCGGTTACCTTGCGCAGAAAGGCCTAAAACTATAATTTTTTAGACAACTGCTTTGGTAGTAGGCCTCAAATTTGCCAATATCCTAACTAGGGGTGTTCAATGGGTCGGACTCTCATTTTAAGCCCTTATTCAGCCATTACAAAAAGAGTTTTGTAAGGGCTGGGCCAAAAAACAAGCTATATAATAATTAAAATAAAGCGAGCTATAAAAGGGCTTAATAAGGATCAGAAACGGGCCTTTGTATGTATATAGCACAATTTATGAATAATTTAGTTATTATAAACGATAATATCAATGAATTATTAACATTTTTTATAATTTAATTATTATAAATTGATCAATAGGGATTATAATAATTTTTAGTAATAAAAATGGGTGGGTTGAATTGGGCCTCATATTAAATCTAAAGGGCTCTTATTCAATCCAACCAATATTTTTATGCCTGGCTCGACCTGGCCCATATCTGACCCATTAAACACCCCTAATCCTAATTCCTAACTAACTTATATGATATTTCAAATTGGTGATGATCAGGTGTTAATAGCAGCAATTTGCAACAAGTTGTACTCAAGGAAACCAAGCAATGCAATAATGAATATGGAAACAAGCCCTCATGTTGATGCAAATACAGCTATCCAAGAGACACAAACTCAAGATTATGCAACAACAACACAAACAACAGAACCAAAGTTCCTAAACCAAGCAATAACAGACAATCCAATCCAACAAACACTAGATTGTACAAGAAAACAAGTAGAAGATGTCAAAATTGTCATGAAAACCATCCCAATTTTTGCTTCTACTATAATGCTAAACTGTTGCCTAGCCCAACTCTCGACCTTCTCAGTCCAACAAGCCGCAACTATGAACACAAAACTCAACTCCTTAAAAGTCCCACCGGCTTCTCTTCCTGTCTTCCCAGTCATTTTCATAATGATACTCGCTCCTGTCTATAACCATCTCATACTCCCATTAGCAAGGAAACTAACCAACACTGAAATGGGTATAACACACCTTCAAAGAATCGGTATGGGCTTAATTCTATCCATTGTCGCAATGGCAGTTGCAGCATTAGTTGAGATAAAACGAAAAAAAGTTGCTACACAACATTTGTTATTAGACTCTACAGAACCATTGCCTATTACATTCCTCTGGATCGCGCTACAATACTTATTTCTTGGCTCTGCCGATCTTTTTAGCTTCGCGGGTTTATTGGATTTTTTCTTTACCGAAGCTCCAAGTAGTATGAAATCGTTGGCTACATCTTTTTCATGGGCTTCTTTGGCAATCGGGTATTATTTAAGCTCGACTTTAGTAGCATTAGTTAATCGGGTCACATTCATATCCGGTTCAACCCCTTGGCTTAAAGGAATTAACCTAAATCATTATCATTTGGAAAGGTTTTATTGGTTGATGTGCGTTTTAAGTGGGTTGAACTTCTTGAACTACTTATTTTGGGCTAGAAACTATAAGTATCGATCTTTGAACGAAGTTTAATGTTATGTACTTTTGTAGATAATTAGATTGATCAAGATTCAGTCATTCAGGGCAATTTCATGCTGCAACTAGGCATTAATGTAGGGAATTGATGCCTACTAATTATGATTACATTTGGAATCATTAATTAAGGCATCTAGTTCCCTTCATTATTAAGTACATAAGAGAATTTAGATGTAAAAAATTTCTCCCTTATGATAAATACATACTTATCTCAGAGTACTTTTATAGTGGGTGCTTTGGAGTGTTATATGAATTTTCTGCCTCTATTTGCCAACAAACTAATGTTTTAAAAATCGCATTTTACTTCTATTTAATTACATGAATTGAAGAAGATGTTTGATATCGTAAAGTTGATCGGAAATAACGTTTTTATTATCACTAATAAGGGTGAAATTGCTTACATTTAAAATCCAAACCCCACGGAGCCGGTAACCAAAAATAAAAGTTTATTTGGACTGGATGTTGTTTAGGAATTATTGCAAACAAATTTTCATCTAAAAATTAGACAAAATCTACTTATGATGTTAATGTAGATAGCAAATCAGCGCATTCAACATTGTCAAGAGATCAGTTCATAACGCAAATAACATAAAACAAAATTTTACATCAAAATGGGTATGTAGTTCAGATGGTAGAGCGCTAGCTTGGCATGTGAGAGGTACGGGGATCGATACCCCACATCTCCATTTCATTTATTTAATATTAACGTCGTATATAATTAAGCTTAATTGTTTTTTGAAGTCCGATGTTATCCCTTACCGTCTTCATGAGTTTTTCAAAAATGGGTTTTTAATGTCCAATGTTACCCTAAGTTGCACTAAAACGGACACGACATGGGTATGGGAAAAAGCCAACTTAAAAATGACGGACACGGGGACACAAAAATGGTAATATAATAAATATATCAACTTAAAGATAATTTTACAATCTTTCATTTGATATTTGTAAATAAACACTTTAAAAACATAAAACTCACATAAAATGCAAATAAGTACCAAATAAACAACATGAGTATTTAAAAATAGTCAAAAAAACCAAATAAACCAAATAAATAGGTAACTTTAAATTTGATCATCACACATCATCCATATGACATCCATCATTATCCTCCGCTACAAAAGTAGTTTCATCCACAAAAGTTGTGAGCCTTGTGACTAACTAAAATTCACTTGGCTCGTATTTGATCAATATCAATAAATAAATACAATTTTGCATCACTCTATAATATTCAATTTCGTGAAATATGTAATATAATTAACTTATATTCAACGATCAACTGATCATTCAACTTCAAAGTGATGAGTCCCCATCCCAATCCCAATTCCAATCCCAATCCCCATCCCCAACCAATACATACCAAATCCAAAAATGGGCATCTTGATTCCCAATCTCATTCTCTTTCAACCACCATTTCTGTCTTCTCTCTTTAAATTAAATTTCCTCATGTCCCTAAGCGAAAGAAATGAAACACAGATTTTTTAACCAAAAAAGAAGTACCTTCATCAAGGCTTCACTTTCTCGTAAAACAGAATGTAAGCTTCACACTAAGATTAAGAATTTAAGATTAACACTAAGATTAAAGATTAGAACAAGATTGAGAGGGAATTCGAGTGTTCTCATGTTTTGTACTCTGTTTTCAATTTTTTTTTATTTATTTTTTTTTAAAAACGTGTCCTTGCCGTGTCCCTTCCGTGTCCTTGCCGTGTCCGGAAAAATATTAAAATATTGGACACTTCATTTGGCGCGTCGGACACGAATTTTTGCGTGTCCGTCGCGTATCCGTGTCCGACACATAACACGTGTGTCAAGTGGCGTGTCCGTGCTTTACTGATGTTACCCCTTACGGCCTTACCAGCTCAATCTTCAATCACTTTTTATATGTGTGGCTAATTTTATAGGTCTTAATCAGCAATAATTAACTCTCACTAATCTTAAAATTAACCCAAAAAGAATACTCTCGAATTACTAAAATTAGTGAAATACAACTCGTCTTATATGAAACCGTCTCACCATGAGACGGGCCCATATATTAGCCTATTTGTTTAATTGATTAATTTAAGATCGTAAGTGATCGTTTTAAGGTTATAAGTAATCACTCTAAAACTATAAGAAGTGAATATTTTAAGTGATCATTTTAAAGTTATAAATGATCACTTTAAGACAAAAAGTATATATTGAGCCAGTCCAATAGAGATAGTCTCACCGTGAGACAGTCTCATTCAAAAATTAGTGAAATAACAATCCACGTTAATAAGCCCAAAAGGGGAAGGAATACTCAGCCTGAATCCCCATGTTGCACAAAAGTCCAAACCCTAGGATATCCTAAAAAATCTCACCGATAAATACATAGATGTATTTTGATGGAATATCTCACCTACTTAATTACTCTGTCTTATCAATTATTATTGTAGACCTTTTCTCTCGTCATCCTTATTTTATATCATTTGACTCTTAAATAAAACCTCTTATATTTTTCCAGTTCATCATAACTTATTAAACGCAAAATTAGTTAATAGGCTCTTATATCCTTGGACATATACGATTAACCTAAGCGTTGGAGGGTTGTTCAGGAACATCACCCCCACTAGCCTTGTTACGTGTGCAGATCTCAACCATCCACTATAACGCCATTCCAAATACCCGCCTAATCTCCCCACTTGTCATTCGGCCACATGTCATATCAAGGTAACATCTAAGTCATCCCTTTTACATTAGATTTCTCTTGCATTATTATTTACTCTCTTTTCAAAAATACCTCTATGATATTAATTTTATAAACAAAAAGATAGAATAAAATGGCAGTGATACATAATAAGCCTATAAATTAGGAGTGAATGAAGATTTGGCAAGCACTTTAAAAACACAAAGATTAATTAAAGCATTAAAAGTAAGGAGGCATGTCAACAAAGACAATGGTGATTGGAGAAGGAGGTAAAAAGAAGCATAAAAGGTTGATGTTGTCTTAACACCTTTTAATAGTCTTTGTTGCTTCTTGAGCTCAATATCACAACCCCCCTTATCCCCGCTAAGAATCTGCTTTTTGCTTCCTAAAACATCGTTTAATGATGCTATAATTTTGCTTTTTAAACTTAGTTTCATGTAGTCGTTATTTGTTAATAGCGGTAGTTATGACTTATGAACATGTGTAAGACTTCTTATGTATTAGGTCGTACCTCTAAATTAATGTTATGAGTTTTATATATTAGTTGATATTAGTTTAAATTGCTATTGAGTTAGTGTAAGTACTTATTTTTAGGTTTTAAAATATTAGAAAATAGAAAACATATATATAGTCTTTTAATTTATTGTGTATTTTTTCTTTCAAAAAAAATTATTATGTATTTTTATTTTTCCTTAGTCATTAAGGAGTGCTAGGTTTGGCTAAACATATTTATTTGAAAATTGATTTTCAATGAAAAACATTTTCTATTGCAAAATGCAAATGATAATCAATTTTCTTTTGTTTAATTTGATAGAAAAACTCACAAAAAAAATGTAGATATATTTTTTGAAGTGGGGAAAATGTAGAGGAATAGAAGAGTGGATAAAATTTTTAAAAAAAGTGTTTGCAAAAGGAATAAATAACCTACTCAGCCTAATTTTACGATTTAAATTTCTAGTCAAACTAAACAACTAAAAATATAAAATAATTTTTTAAAGTACATTTTCAATCTAAATAAACACTTTTAAAATTAAGGGATAAATAAACTCTGAATCTTTATCACATGTAAATTTAAGTTGAAACCTAAACTTAAAACAAAATTTAAAAGTATTTAAATAATTGTGAAAATTTTGGGATGAGGTTTTGAAAATTATTTTTTTTATTAGTGATTATTTGTTAAAAGACAAACACTTCAATTTGATTGGAGAGTTAGACATGAATCAATTAAACAGCAAGTAAATGTTTGCTTTTGAGTCATACTTGCATCTGCTCATAATTTGTTATTGGGTATGTTTTCCTTAATGCTTCCAGCTTTGATACATTTGACAAAAAGACAGACTGCCATCTTGATGAAAATAAAAAATTATGTCTACTATGTGCCTTATGTTTATGAGTAGGATTCCTAGTATTGAAACTTGCATTATAATTTCATAACATTTTCAATAATGCACGACGAGTCATCGACTTTGTATTCAAGACTCATGATTACATGTACAATAACTTTATTTGTGATTTTTCATGGGCGTTTATTTCTTGAGTCTTGATTAAAAAGGTTTTATGTCCGTATATTAAATGACATTTTCAAAATAAGTACTTGTGCCCAATACTCTCTTCAAAAGTAAGATTCTAACTAGAAACTTACAAAAATAAATTCACGGCATCCACAATTTCAAATTAAATTACACAAAATATGAAACAAATTCTAAAACATCTATCATAAGCTTATTTATAGCATTAGTACATTACTCTTTAAAATCCATAATATTACAAAATTGTAGTTGTACAAATATATGACATATTTTACTAAAGATTCAAATGTTAGTAGAAATAAAAAAAACTAATATAATACCAATAAAATGTCTAAATTATGGGGACAATGTTAACTCAAATTTTTCTGGCATCCAAAATCTATCTTGAAAAAATTTAACCCACTTTTTTTCTTCCGACCCACATTTCAATTTTTAATGTTAGGCAATCAATTTCAATCCAAAAAAAACAAAAGACTTAACCCATTTTTTCAACCCACTTTCTCCCCTCCCAATGGAAGTACTTGAATAGGAGTCCTACATTATTTGGGGACCCAACCTTTTTCATACCACAAAATAGTCTTTTTCCCTCCCCTACAAACTACAAAGGGTCTCCCATTATAAATATTTTCCTAGGCTATAAATCTATTACTTTTTTCTATGTAGAGTAAAAGACTAGGAAAAAAAAGGTAGAAATTAAAGACAATAAAATGATTTAGATTAATCTATCAGACAAACTTGGTAGCCTTCTAAAGAAATTTAGACTACTTGGAGGCATAGGTTCTCTAAACATGGGATGCCTCAAAAAATAAAACCCAAGTGCAACCGCTACCATTTTCGGAGGTACGGTGTATAATGTTATTGTGACCATTAAACATACCCCAATGAATAATTTTGTGGCTCTTGGATCTCTCCAACTTACTAATGCTTGAACCCGCTCCCCTTGAGTTGCCAAGTCGCCTAAAACAGTTTGCACTCTAGCTGCCAACATACGCAATCGATCATATCTAACTCTAACTATATCTGGAGGTCTAGAACTTGGGATTGTGTCAAATTCTTCATCAAGGTCGTCTGGTTCTACCGTCTCTGCTTGTGATAATCGAGTATCCATACCTGCGGGGATCTTGGGTTTGAAACGGTAATACCATATCCCAATTAGGAAAACATATAGGAATCCGGTTGGGACAATTAAATCTGGATACCAAACTAAAACCAAGTAAAGGATGTGGACTAAAATTGTAGTCAATGGGTTCCTCCATCTTCTGATTTGGTCTAGCCATTTTGCTAACCCGATTGCCCAAGCGAGCACAGCCACAATTCGAAACCAATTAGCTTTGCTTTTCCTCATGCTCCAACTATGTGAATCCGCGTCCAACATATATCGAACAACTTCAGGTCCAAGTGGGGGCTCTGAACGTGCTAGCCAAGCTGCAACCATTTTCGTCGCAACCCCACGAAGAGCCTCTTGTTGAGCTACCCCAAGTGGCCGAAGATAATGCATTCTCGGAAGCAAAGGTTGCCCATAAATAGCACACGTGTCGGGTAACAACGTGGGACACACAAATCGGACTGCCAACTCGATCTCACCCATCTTCTTGAGCCCGGTACGTAACAATACCAAAAGAGGGTAGGAATTGGTATACACCTTATTACTCTCTAATGTGGATACCCGAATATGAACCTTTCCGATTCGGTAATCCGGTTTGTCCTCCCCGGGTTCGGCAAACATTCTCCAATTATCAAAAACTCCGATTGTTAACACGGAGCAGGGATCAAAAACCTGCCAAGTGTATTGCTCATTCCATCTTGGATCAAACCTATCCGTAATTGTTCGGGTCCGGACCCATTTCTTTCCATACTTGGCCACACAATAAGCATCAGTAGACCCTTTGCCTCCACCTTTAGTTTTCATCGGAAGTAAACCACGGGCCCCAAGAATTCCCAGCTCTAATATCCCAACCGGAGGCTTCCATAACTGCTTCGCAGTCGGCCGGTAATCACTACACACGTGAGCAGCCTCATCTAGCACGTGATAGCCTCCTTCCAAACACAACCTCAAAAAGATCCTACCACAATATGGTCCACCTCCACCTCCGCCTCCACCACCACCACCACTCCCTCCTTCCAAAGAAACCCACTTAGCTGCCACGTGTCGTTCATCCAACCGTTGCTCAATCGACCCTACAGGAACAATGGCGTGTCCTAAAAGCATAGGATTATCTTTACTAGTTCTATCCTCCACTAACAAAATCAATTGTTCCTCCAACGGCTCTCCGGCAATAAGAATCAAATCCTCATTCCAATGCACGGCTGCGCCGCCATGTGCACTCATTGACCCCCGCCGCGTTCTCACGGACTGAAATCCTAGCTGAGCCTTAACCCGAAGCTCTGGTACTGTTAATGGCGGAAGATTTGGAGGAATATGAAGATCCTGAGCTTCAATCACTGTAATCCTAAGGTACCAAAGCTTCGGTGACTGATAAACCTTAGAACGCGTGAACATCACGCTTGGCTGATGCGGCGGTGCGTCGGAGGTCCAAGCTTCTGGGAATGCATCATCAGCTTGAGTACCAAGCCAAACGGCAAGCTGTACATCTCCTGAAACACCTTCTCCACCTTCTAGATGGTACCATTGAGGAGCTAATGGACTATCCGGCGGATCTCGCACGGGCACATCGGAAAGATCGAAGCAGACCCCACCTAAGAATCTCTCTGAATTAGAATCCCATATTGAGATTTCTAGGGTTCCGGCTACGGTGGTTGAAGGTGATGATAAAGCAAAAACTTGCTGCCATTCTGGGTTTTCGGGTGGTTCACCCGGACGGTAAATAGCGGGTTTGGATCTGAGAGAATGGGTTGATGTTCTGATTTTAGTGTATGGGCTTTCATTAGGTGTTAATCCACGCGCTTTTACAACACGAACGAAGAGGTATAACATAGGCTCTACAAGATCAAAGGCTGATATTTTTTCTGTTTCAGAAACAAACTTTCCTGAGATTACACGTGGCGCGTACTCTCCTGGTGTCGTTCTTTTATGCGCCATACGTCGAATAAGCTCCGGCTGTGGCGCGTGCATTTCATGTGCTTCTGGTGGTGGATTGTTATATTGATCAGGTGGTTGTTGGTGTTGATGGTTGTACTGATCAGGTGGTTGTTGAGGATGACCGTCATGGTGGTGTACGATTGTTTCCGTGGTGGGTCCATTTTGCATTGGCGGTTGTTGCGGAGGACCCTCCCCCATACCCATCAAGTGAGGTGGTGGTCCGTGTCCATTAGTAAACGGGCACCCGCCTGCAGCTTGCATTGCTACTTCAGTTGGCATCGGAGGTGGTGGGCCATGTTCGTCTTCCCTCCTTTGCTCGGGTGGGACCTCCGCAACTTCAGGTGGCGGTGGTCCCCCACATTCTTGTTGAAGTGGAGGTTGTTGTTGTTGATCAAACGTCTCATCATAATAATAAATTCTTAACCCAATCTCCCCTCTAATCCAACTAAAAACACTCTTCTTCTCCAAGGGAAAATACACCAATCCTTCATCACCTCTTCTAGAAAATTGTGACCCATACAACTTAACCCGGCCCAAGAAATGAGGTTTCCGGGTCGACGGCGTAGGAGACATCCGTTTATCATGAAAAACCTCAACATTAAGCTCTTCAAAGTCCATTGTATTAGGGTCGGATACAATGAACTCCAAAGGCTCATTCCAACAAGGGTTAAGGTCACGAAACTTAGTAGAAGTTCGCTTCTTTTGGCCATCAAAATCAACCACTACATAGGGGCTCGAGCTCCCTTGACCGTCTTTGGGCAGCAAGTCTCGAGCATCGATCACCTCGACAACAACTTTCCGAACAAATCTTTGGTCTAAATAGTGTCCTTGCGTCTCGATTGTGTTCGGAGGAGGTGCGGGTGGGGGTGGTGATGAGCTCATGCCTTCATTGTAATAAACTTATGAGACCTTCTTTTTTGTAAGGGAAGACAGAATTGCCGTTGATAGCGGGCTACAAAGATATGATATGCTTTAAAAGAATATAATCACTATCCTTTTTTTTTGAAATTGGTGTGTTTTTTTACCCATTAATTTTGTTATGTATTCTATGCAGTTTGTTTATATTTTCCTGTTTTCCTGGTGTTGGGTTTCAAGTATGTGTTCATATGTGAGGGAATGTTTTTTAAAGGGTTTTATTTTTTGGTAATGGGTTTGGGATGGTGTCAGATTCTATTCTTGTCTTCAAGGTTTTACAGTATTTGTGCTTCTTTTCTTAATTCTCTTTATTTTGGAGTTGTTTATTCTATGTTTATAATCACATCAGTTTCCCTTCTTTTTGGTTTAGTAATCAGCTTCCTTCCCTTTGTTAATGGTTTAACCATTTGATTCATGTAGTTTGTCTGTTTGGGTTTTCTATTTATTTCTATTATGTATTCAAAACCTTAACAGAAGTTAAATCTCTAAGTAGTGGTGGTTTCAGCGTGACGTCACTGAAATCAGTTGACATCACTTAAATCTAAAATAAAATTAATTATTACATGTATATATACGCTAAATGAGTAGGTTAGACTAGGGATCAAAACCCAGTAAATACGTTTTACTTAAATTGATATTACTCTTTTTTTTTGGATCCACCACTAGAGTCCTAAATCCTACCATTCTATTTTAACATTTAATATTTCAATAGCATAATTTATTTTTATATAGATAGAGTTTGCAGAGTAAGATGTAAGTTTAATCTTAGGAGAATAAATTATAGTACGTTATATTGCATTTACATTATATTTACATTACATTACTCCAACGTCATTAAGTTATTTCCAAAAATATATTTATCTTCACATATTAGTTCAAAGTATTTTATTTTAATTTAATTACTTGTTTTTAGCTCTTTCAATTCCCAAAGAATGTACTATAAACAAGGCTTTATTGTTCATAGTTGCTACCTACAAATACATATGTAATATGTAAATTGAGAATTTCTTTCTTGAAAAAGAAATTGCAAAATTTGATTTTTATTTTTTCTCCTTGAATGACTTTTATTATTAGTAGCATATTCACATAGATAGGGATGACACTTAAGTTTGATAATCTGACTCAATCCAAGAAAAATAATTCAATTCGAGTCCGAAGAAAAAGTTATCCGACTCCAACTTCGACTTCACGATCCGAGTCCGATTTAGAGACAGACTGGAGTTGGACCTTATTAAAAATCCGACACTCTGACCCGACTCCGACTCCGAAAGAAATCCGACTTTGAATTTGACTTATACCCCAATATTTTGTTTCCTTTAAAACTCTAGACGTGATTTATTCAAGCTTTCTCTCATATTAATTGTAATTAGAATAAACTTGTGATAAGTGCAATTATTTGCACTTATTTATATCATTTTATACTCCTTAATGATGGTCGTTGTTAGTAATTCTGTGATTATTTTGAAGATTTATGTTACTTTACTCGTTTTGGTTATTCATGCTGATTTTGAGTGGTTTTGATTATTTTAAGCATAATTCTTATGGTTTTAATGATGAAGGAGTTCACTAAGGAGATTTTAGCTCAGGTGAAGATGTTCTACAAAGAAAATGAGCAAAAGAGTAGAAGAGTGTTTAATAATGCAAAAGTTTTGAGGTGAAATTTGATCCATGTCTACTTTTTTTGTCATAACTTTTGATAGGAAAATCTCACTAATGCAAGGTTTACGGCATTAGAAAACTGGACATCAAGAGTTTTCCAATGGTATATTATATGCCCAATTCCGATAATCGAACAAGAAATGAGGATCTTTAAAGTTTGTTGAAACTGTTAGCCAAAAACGCCGACTCGTTTTCCTAGTCGTGGAAGAGGACGCCGAGTAGGCTTTTTCTTCTGAATTCCGTGCAGCATATTTTTCAATACGTTAATTTAGTATCATTTTCTTTTATCTTTTTTTTAATTAATTTCTCAGGGTTTATTTAGTGGTTAATAAGGAGCAATTAGATTAAGCCTCCTTTGGGGGGAGAATAGAAGGAGAGATTGAAAACCCTCTTCTTTCTCCTTCTTCCTTTTCATCCTCCTCTCCATTAAACACCATTTTTAATACTTGTAAGCTTTTAATTTCTTGTCTTTAATTTACTTTCTTATTAGTAGTTTAATTTTTTCTTTATCAAATTTGTATTAGTTTAATCTTTCCTTGTCAAACGTTAATTGTTTTTCCTAGAAATTGTCATTTAATAAAGCAGTATTGTTCTTCCTATTTTTGTCTCTTGGATTTTAATTGTGTGTTTCATAGTTTAATTATTGTTTTTCCTTGCAATTTCATTATTATCATCTTTTATCATGCTTAATTTCATTCTAAGGTTTGTATTCATTGTTTCCACCATGAATAGTGAGTAGATTTATTTTATAAGGTTAGGGTTTGAACCTATAATTCAAGTATGATTTGATTATTGAATGTGTCTATGAAATTAGGATTAAAGTGGCTGAATTTTGCTAATAACTCTAAATTAAACATGCTTTGTCGGACTAGTCAAAAGATTTAGTGTGTGAGATTGGGATCGACTTTGCTTTAAGGTAAATTCTAGTTAAATTCTTATTAAGTCGTTCAATAAAACTAGCGTGTGAGAATTGAATCAATAGGGTCTAAATCTAATAGTTAATAGAGCGAGAGTTTGAGATTAACAAGATCATATTTAATCACACAATTAATCCGACATTTCATAGACACTAATAAGAGTTTGATCATACAAGAATTTAGGCGATTCCCGACACCCTAGATCTTTTCATCGTATAGTTTCAATCCAATTTCTTATTGCATTTTTAGTTTATTAGCCAAAAAACAATAAAACACTTTTCTCTTCAAGCAATATTTTTAGTAGAAATTAGCAAGTTTCTTTTCCTAACTTCCTTGTGTTCGACTCGCGACTACACGTACACCGTGCGCTTACGGTTAAATAAAAGTTGCACATCAACTTGGTAAATTTATTTAGATTGATCAATTAAAATACGAAATACAGATCAAGAGAAATAAAATACGACAAATTTAAATGCGAGAAAAATTTGTTAAATTGTGATAGGACTATTTCTCTTGTTAAACTTGAATCCAAAGTACATATTTTTTTTGTTAAATTGTACTTGAAAAAAATATTTTGTTAATTTTTTATGCTTTAAAATCATTAGTACAATAATATCACAACGATAAAGTTTGATTATATCCAACTCCGCATGCGACTCCGTTGGAGGTCCGAGAGTCCGAGTCGGGGCAAACTTGGAGTATGCATAATCCAACTCCGAGTGGAGGTGGATTGAAAAAAAAATTCCGACTATTATCCGGAGCAAAATAGAAGTATATATAATCCGAGCCGAATTCGACCCATTGCCATTCCTACACACAGAAACATAAATTTTTACGGTATAAATGTTTGATTAAATGACTTCATATTCTACTTATATTCTGGTACACCCAAATATTGATATTTACTTCTATATTTTAAAATTAGAGTGACACAAGATAAGCAAGATTCTATTTTGATAGAGAAATTGTTCCCATGCCCACCACAATCCACAATGTTCGTAATACAATAATAGGAAGGAATTTGGAGAAGATTGAAGATAAAACCAGTAGGAAGTGATAAGTGAGAAAGAAATGGTTAATAGTTTAGATGCCCTTGTCCTTGTGTGTGTGCAAAGCATATGATTCCACCTCAAAGATCTTTGAAACATGTCCATGTCCATCACTATGCTCTCTCCTTTTTTAAAAAGCACTTCTCAAACATATTGAATAAAGGGCCCTTTTTTTACAAGTGCAAAAGGTGTCTCCTTTATTTATTTTTTTGTCATGAATAGGTTCCGTTATTCTTCTGAAAGTGATTGTCAAATGTATGAAATACCTTACCTTACCCTTTCCGAACGGTCTTATATACAAGTCTAAAGCTATTTACAACAGATCTGATGATTCGTTATTTACTTGACTTTATTATCGAATTTAATTTAACTTGACTTAAAAATATATTACAACTATGTAAAAACCAATAACAAAACCCGATTTTGAATTGGCCCGAAATATCTGACCGAAATCAACCCGATGACCTGAATGAACTCCTCTACTTATAACAATAACGTCGTTTGGTAATTTATTTAATAGAGTTTTTGATTGGTAAAACAGGAAAAAAAAACTTATTTGATAAATGCTGAAAATTTAGTTTTTAAAGCAAAGTGAAAAAATATGTTTTAAATATATTTTTTCATTAGTTTTTGACTTGTTGGTGCTCTTTTTCTTTGAAAAACAATCGGTAGTATTTTTTGACAAATATTTCCGTTAGTAGCTGACTTGTATACGTGACTTAACAACCAACAAAAATATCAATATTCTAATAAGTCAACTAGTCGACTGTGACAATAACATCAGCGGTCTATTATCAAATAACTCCTACATCAAGTTGTATACCCTAAGTTATTATAGTATTTGTATGGCAAATAGATATTAATTAGAGTTGTCGGCTGAAACTGTTAGTTAGTTTAATCGGCTGAAAATATTAACTGATAAAACAACTATTCAAGCCAGTTGTTAATAAAATATTTGGTAAAAATTATTTATTAGTTATTTATTAAAAAATAAGCTGATCGCCAAAAATCAATGAAAAAATATTTTTAAATTTTACCTTAAAACTTATTTACAAACGCTTTTTGACTATGTGATTAACAAAAAAACGAATCATCAACCAAAAAGCAAATAAAAAACTAATTATCAAACAACCCATAGTGATCCATCAATTTTATAAAGATGCCTTCCTTTTTCTTAATTTACTAGCTAAACGCTCGTTCTTTCCAATGATCATCATAATCACCTATGTTCGCCTCACTTTGTTTAAGGAGGATCATTGAAACTATTAACATGATCATCAACACAATCCTTACTATTTGATCCCTCATTTTCTTAATTTAATTTTCTCTTTTAATTATTTATTTATTTATTTATTTTTGTGTTTTTTCCTTCCTTTTTGATAATTGATTTCCCTTGGAATGCTTAATCCATTGTTTGTTGCAAAATGGAGGTTTAATAGGTTCCTAAATGATGCTAAAAGGGAAAGAGAAGAAATGGGAAGCAAAGAGAAACGGGGGTTAATACTTGATATAATCAATGAACTAAAATATACAAGGTGGTAACTTGTTTTAGCTTTCAATGCTTCAATTTTAGCAATTTTCTAGATATAATATATAAAAATAATTCTATGTTTAAGGAATCTAAAGAACTACGTACTATTTGATCTTATGGCTAAGAAAAGTTTGATTAATCTCCAAGGGGTGGAGTAAAAATACACTATAAATTTTAAGTTCGGTTTGTATGTTTTACTTTTTCTTTGAAATTTTAAGGTCTAAAAACAAATAGTTAAACTAAAGCAAAAACAATGCAAAATAATATCAGCTAATATTTAAGGCTCCTAAATTTAGAAGGTCCTATGCAATCAAACACCTTACTCATGCTCAGAATTATGCATGATAACCTCTTAGATTTGTTAAGTAAATTTAAGTTATTGTGATTTATGGTGATCTAAATATTTTCCTAACTCTTTAAGTATTTGACCCACATAGAAATAAGAAGAAATTATTGAGTGCCCCAACATTTAATAGATTCAATGGTGGAATACACGTTGAGTAGGAATAGATTGGAGTAAATGTTGATAAGTCCAAGGCAACATTTTCACCAATATCCACTACATACAAAATGAAAGTGTAAAAAGGTCTTTGGATGGTGTTGACCATTTTGGGTTTTATTAAACCAATATAGTTAGTAGATGACTAAATAAAAGTATAAAGTACTCTTTTTTTTTTTTTGAGAGGGGAGGTTTGATCTTTTTTGACTTTATGTAAGTAGTTAATGTGTGTGAGTGATGTATATATATAGTTAGAAATTTAAAATGATAAGTTTGTTAAAGAGAATTACAATAACTATGAGAGTATTTTAGAAGTTTGGATTTTTTTTTTGACATGACAACAGAAAATAACATGAAATAAAGTCACTTATTTGAGAGTTAGAAGCCAACGTATAAATCACATTAGAAACATTTAAATCTGATGAAAATCAATCATATATGTCGAACTTCATTGGTTTTACAATGCACGATTCGCCAACACCGGATTGATTAGGCTCACATCCTGGTTTACATCATAATACAGGCAATATAATGTTTATATCAGCTGGTTTGAGCATTTAATATACAGCAGGGGCAATGTAAAAGTAAAAAATTGCTAACTGCAAAATTTTATATAATTAATTTTGGCGAATCAATCATCATCTGCATCAAGACCCCCAATACGATGTCGCCTTCTGTCGAAAACAGCTTTAAAGGACTCTTGCTCTGCACGCAGCCTCTCCTTAAACATGCTATGCTGCTTCTTCATAACTCCAGGTTTTCCGGTTTTTGCTTCCTCCTCAAGCAATGGATTCGACTTCTGTACAAGTTCAATGAAACACTTTAAGTAATTTGAGCGAGTAAGCATCTAAACTTTATAACTTTACAAGAGACTCACCAGGTTGTAGCCTGGACCAGGACCGATGACCAACGAACCTGAATTTGCCTTCTTGACAGCACCAATGGAAAACCCAGTACGACCACTCTAGAAGACAGCAGCATTTTCAGTTAATTAGGAATTAACATCAAAAACTACTAAAAAGTAAAAACTATAGTTCAGCATGGAAACAAATACAGAAAAACAAATCAACATAGAATTAATGCTCGTTCTATCGACAAGATAGCACTCATAAGACTAATGTACTTGCTTAATTTGCTACTTAATTTCATATTAATTCACCTTTTGAATTCACGATTCACCCAAAATGGGCCAAGAAATAAAACAAACCAAAGTTCACTAGTCAGTAGTCAGTTGTCTCCATTGATAGGGAGCAGGCAATTAGGTGACATATCGGCTTTGCAAAATCTAAATTAACCACAATATAAGTCAAGGAAGGAGATGGAAAGCAATAATAGATGCTTTCAGGTAAATTTAGCAAACATAACTAAAATTTCCCTACAATCATAAATACATGGAAAAACATACCACAAGGAAAAATCTAGAGCAACAGAGAAAGCCCTAAATAAGAGAGAATTAATTTCATGTAAAAAGTGCAAGATCAAATATTTTCCCCTAAATGCTAGATATGTTCATGTAAATTACAACAGAACACAAACATGAAAATCAAGCAAATTGCCATAGATAAAAGGGGAAAAACTCCCGCAGAGGCCCAGACTCACCACATTCCCTAATATTTTTTTCACTCCATTTTGGGCATTCCACAAATATTTTACACTCACTTTTTCCAACTTTTTGTCCTACTCACTCATAACTCTCCTTTACTTTTTTCCGTTCCCTCAGTCCCTCCGCATGCCCACAACAAAGTGCTACTATTATGTTAAGTACAATAGTAAGGGAGGGAATATTGACATATAAGAGCAATAGGGTTAAAGCTAATCCCAGAAGCAACTAAAAGAGAATTAGTATAATTCACACTGCAAAAAAAAAATGTAAGCAAAAACATGGACAAAAAGCATTTCAGAATAAAGATATAAAAAGATAACACAGTAGAAACACTACACATGACCACAATATACCAAAGTGTGACATCTATAAATGTCAGTTATTCAAGCATGTAAGCATAGAAGAACGAACACAAATATATCATACCTGATCCCCCCAATGAACAGATTTACCTTCTCTCCCATAAGTTCTCACCGATCCAGACAAAACATTTGCCTTGCCCTTCAAAACTTCAGTCCTTTCATTGTCATCATCATCCAAATTGCCAGACCACTTACTACGTCCTAAATCTTTGACTTCCTCTGATGAATTATGAACCTGAGTCTCAAAGTTCCACTCATCCTTCTGTAAAACTGTTTTGAAGACCATAACTTAACCATAAACCCTTCCTCTATAATAATTCTCAATGACATACAATCAATTGCAATTTTGAAATGATTGAGTTGAAAAACTGCTAGCAATTCAAGGTAAAAAGATTCAAAATCCTTAACATTTTATAAGACTGTCATGGAAAAAGGATTTTATAAACCAAAGAACATCAAGTTTCAAGGAGTGGTGCAGATATTAAAAGACGCCAACAAGCATATTGAAGAACATTCAAAGGATTTGAGGAGATATTTATAGACAATATAAATGGGCCACAATCTTACACGTGCAAGCAAACATACAGCCCTTAAAAATATTCCAATAAGCAAAAAAAGATATTACATTCCAAAATCTCAAAGGTCTCCGATTAAGACCTTTCTACACTCCTGATCACACTTCCATTTCTCAATAGACAAAAAACCAGTCAAAAAACTTAAGCTACTAAATTGAAGGATGTGGTATGTGATCACTTGCTTTGTCTTTGTCAATTAAAGGGAGTGGAAAAGGAAAATCAACTCCAAACAGCATAGTTTAATTTCAGCACAAATCAGTTGAAGAAAAACTGACAAAAAGTGAATTGAGACAAAGCTGAAAGATACCATATTGTCCGAGGTCTCCCGCTGAAGCCGTAACAATTTTCTCAGTTACGCTCTCATCCAACTTATTCAAGCCTCCATCAATGTTGTCATCTTCTGTGTCCATATCAACCTGTGGCAAATTCAAACAAAATCAAAAAGATCAACCACAAAAAAATTAAAAGATTTACTAAACATGCAGCAAGAAAGGCCTTCAGAATAAAAAAATAAAATAAAAGATACCAAAAAAAAAAAAACTTTATTCTACCTCTTCTATATTGCTTTCCTTCAAATCATCTCCATGGAATAGAGACTGTCAGAAAAATATTACAATTATCATTTTGGAACAAGCATGCTAATGCAGAAGCTAATTAGAGTTACATAAGCTATAGAAAAGAGGGTCATAGAATTAACCTTAACATCCACTTGTAAGTATAGCGATGGAGCTTCTTCCCATAGTGCAGCCATCTTTTCCACTTCAACCTGAGTAAAGCCATGGATGTTCCTAGCAGTGCAACCCTACACATA
Source organism: Amaranthus tricolor (assembly GCF_026212465.1). NCBI lineage: Eukaryota > Viridiplantae > Streptophyta > Magnoliopsida > Caryophyllales > Amaranthaceae > Amaranthus > Amaranthus tricolor. The sequence goes on from NC_080059.1 coordinate 4,039,398, forward strand.
AACAGAAATTAGAGAGGAAAAAACACATTTGAGGCCATATATGCTATTGGCATTAACTATTTACCACACTCAAAACACACCACTATTTTCAAAAACATACCCAACAGGCCAACACCACTATCTATAACCCTTTAGACCTCAGTAGCCACCCACACCCCTTTCTCTTCAGACCATAGTGCATAAAAAAGATCACATTGATACATCATATTATATCGGCCGTGCCGTAAAGGTTTCAAATCAAACCAAGCCAAGATTTCCCGAATCATAAAGGTGTAAAAAACATATTATAGACCGGTTCAAGGGATATCTCATGGGTTCAGCTGATATTTGGTAATAGGACAACGGCATCACGCCCGTTATAGCATCACCATGAACATAATCACAGTCATGACTGAAACCTCATTTATGTACTATGCTTCACAAAGCAATCTGCGGGGAAACTTCCACTAGGATACACTCCTCGCTTGCCACCATCTACTAGCAATTTTTGTTTTTATATTGCAAAGATTATTCATAATCATAAAACATCCAGACTCCTCCAGCCCATCAAATACACCAAGTCCATTGATAACGGGATTCATCTGTCCACGGGTAGATGTGAGTTCAGTCTGTCCACAATGTGGGCAAGCCTTCATTTTAATATGTCCGCCACCAGGTAGAGAATATCAGAAAAAATAGGTGGGGGAAAGAGCAGGAAATCCACAGAAGGTGATTGTGGATTTTTTATTTGGGGGGATAGGAGTTAAGTGATTGCGGAGAAAAAGAGAAAGAAAGTATAGGTAATTGGGTCGGAGCAATCTGAATAATGACAAATTCTGATGTTTCCTAAGTTTTCACATCAACACTCAGCAATTCAGAAATACATTTCAAATTTCAGAACTAACTCGAGTCTCTAGAAGATATGAGTTATTTCTATAACTAATAAAGAGGCAAAAATTATGGAAAACTGAAAAAATAAGTGAAAGTTTTTTGAATGCATCATTCAAAATATACAATAAAGAAAAAGCAAGAAATAGTTTGGTGAAAAACCGAAATCTAACCCAAGCAAAATTGAATTAATAATTTGGTTTGAACTCTTTTTTGATTCAGTTTTGCTTGGATTGGAAAAAAAATCAATTTGATTTTTGTTTGGATTCAGATTTCACTAGAAAAAAAAACGAAAAAAACGAAGCGAAGTCTAATCTAATTTTGGAGCCCTTTTCTTCAACAGAAAAATACACTTGACATTTAAAATGTAATTCTTAAAAAAATTCGGCGGAACATTAAAATTGGTTTTTTAGAATGCTTAAAACTTTTAACTATTTTGTATATCGAACTTTTAATCATGTATTTGAAACTTAGTTAAGTGTTTCAATTATTAATATTTGACTAAGATAATTTGATCTTATGGTTTGATTTGGCTTTTGGGAGTGTAAATAGGTTCGGTTTTGTTTAATTTGGTTTAATAAACATTTGGATTGAAAAATGGAAAACCAAATTTAGTTTGGTTTTATTTGGTTTTACATCAAAACTAAACTAAAAATTGAAGTTAATACCACCCTAGAGAAACCAGAACTTGTTACTGCATAATGATAAAGTTTAAGACACATGTAGATCATTCTGGTGCTACTAGAAATCTAAAAAAACACAAAAAAAACCTGCACTATGACCAACAACATTGTTAACTACCCAAAAAAACTCACTGTTGGATCCTTATACGGCGCTTCCAGTACATAAACTTCATAGCCCAACCTCTGAAAGAAAGAAAGAAAAAATAACAATCAATCAAAGCTGGAAAAAGAATAACTAAGTTAGGACTTAGGAAAGAGAAATTCAGGTATAACAAAAATGAAAACAGCAGTCAAGAGGATGTTCTGGCTCAATAATAAACTTTGGCAAATCGCACCAACATCAGGCTGAAGTAATTAGAAGCAATATCATATTTCAGCAATAAGCTTAAATAGACAGCGTAATATAATTCACCATAAAAATACATTAACAATTCCAGAGCATTAACCCTAACAATATGGGGGTTGGCTACATAAATCAATGTGAGAGATCCTAGTGGCCTGTAGCCATCAAAAGAAAAACAATTGATAGCAGACAGATCCACAAAAACATTGTCCGCTCCGAACTCGAGGAGAATCCCTTGTCACAGACTCGAAAAACAGAAAACAGGCAGAAAAGCTCACATAGCTTGATTTAAAGAGACAGAATATACCTTTGCAGATGCCCAAAACTGAGCAAAATCAGCTACCCGCAGATTGCGGTCATCCACTAAGACGAAGCACAACATATCAGCGAGAAATGAATCAATTCCCAATGAAAACTGCATCTGATGTCAGTGAAGATGAAAGCAGTGCGACAACACCGCATGACACTTGAACCCACAACTAAACTCAATAACCGAAATTCATAAATTCCTGATAAACAGGAACAATATCTCACCTACTTAGATGTCTATGCCTATGTTTCTCTAAAGAATATTAAAAGAACATTAAATTTTTAACACAGAAATTCAAACACATAGAAGTTTATTTATACAACAAAAATAAATATAGATTTAAAAAAGGCGTAACAAAATATCAACATATATTTACTTTAGTAATAATTAGTCATACCAATTACGAAGGTGAAGGAACCCTCCTCAAGAGTCTTCTTAAATGCTTTTAGCATGCTCGATCTATAAGCCTAAACAATAACAAGACAAATATTCCAACAAAATTTGAGCAAAACGCAGAGGAAGAGAGAAGTGTACTCATATCACAATCTTTAGAAGATTCCAGATAACAAAGCAGAGTTACTTAAAAGAAGGCTTATAGTTTCAGATAGATGCATCACCTCCTCCATTTCAGGTTCATAACTATACTCTAAGACCTTCATGACGGGTTTCTTGAATCTCACTAACGATTTTGAAGCCTCCTTCTCATCAACCTATGCGATATAAGATATTCATTGTGCAAGTTCAAAGATTAATTAAACTGTTAAGCATTGTAAAAGGCACTACATTATGCTAACATAATGCTCCATTCTATTCTGAAAATCGCAGCAATAATTTAAAGAGAACTCACTAAGCTTTTACTTTCTCTAATACATTCAATTTACAATGATAGCTTTCAATCAATATACATAACTCTGCATGTCAGCTATTCAACCTACCACATGACTTAAAGGACTCCCAAAGTAAAAATTAAAACAAACGGATGTAACGGTTATACCAAATATGAACAGATGATCCACTTCATAAATCATGCAATACATATAAGAGAAATTGAACATCCTAACGAGGGTGTATATCAAGAAACACACCTTCTCAACTTCAGTCATGAAATAATCATCCATTGAATGAATTCTAGGCGCTTTACCACCATGTTCAACTTCCAAATCTCGTAACATCTTTGCTAAGTAACTCTTTCCACTTCCTGCATTAAAGAAAGTGTAAAAAGAGAAGACATCCTCTCAAGCTTTGGGTTCAGATTGAGTTACATTCAACATTGCATTTTATTACCTCAATACCATTAAGTGGCTCCCACCTTAGCGGGAATTGGGGAGTCAGATGTACACAACCTTCCCATTTTTAATGATAACAAAGAGGTTGTGTCTGATTGGCACTTTGCAATGTACAAATTCACATAAATAAGTGCACATGATTGAAAAAATAATTCTATGCATGTAAAGTAAAGTATATTCTAATACTGCATCCATCAAATACTAGTCGTCTAGTAATGAATGGGAAAATGAAACACCATTTATTACAATATTTACAACCCAATCTATCATTTTAAACTATATTACTCAGATTTGGATACTATTGCTTTTGCGTACAAGTCAATAACTTTGCTTTAGCTATGTAGTGAAAAACTTTCGTGATTTTAACTAAAGGTGAAGTGTCCAGGTGATATAGCCATGTTGGAGTGTCTAGTGTCTTAAAACCTTAGTTCACAAAACTCGGCTATGCACGCATAAGGCGAGGCTCAGGTGGGCAACGGGCTAGGTGCCTTGATTGGGCTTGATGAAGTGATTCCTTAATATGAGCGCCTTATAAAACCCAAGGCCTGTTGCCTTTTGGTCTTGGCCTCAGAAGAAACCCCTTTAATGCAAGAACTATGTTTTCTCTTCTCATCTTATGCTTTATTTATCTTCTCATCATCTTTATTTCCATTTTCATATGTTTTTTTGGGTATTTATGGGATTGTTATTTTTTTCTTGATTTTGGGGCATACTTGATGGTAAATAATTAGTTCGAGCAACATAGATTTCGACCACGTAGAGTTAGGAACTATGTTTCTTGAAAATGTTGGACTCATGTTTATTTTTGCAGTATGTTTCGAACTTTTTAATCGAACATAGGTGACACAAAGTGGCAAGAATACGTCAACAAGTTGCATTTTATATGAACCCAATAATAATTGGAATATTTTTTATCAGGTTGAAATTAACAGATACCCATAATTATTAGGAAGTAACTAGCCATTTTTTTTACATAAAGCTGCAGAACCTGGCAACAAATATGCATAAAACACACAACAAGAAAGGACCAGCAACCAGAAACATTTGGAGAAGGATAATGCATTCTAGCCTAAATTGATGAGATCATGCGGCAAGATAAGCACTCATTTCCAGCAGACAACAAGAGTCTGTGAAATGTTTTAATATAATAAAAAAATCTTTAAAAATTCAAAATGTAGTATCAAAAACACACGACAACATGAACTCGGCAACCTCAACTCTAGACTTTAACCACATAAAGAGTTCACGAAGAAAAGATTGTGATATTCAGAAACTAGATCGGCTAGAAGAGTACCTGGTAGGCCTCGAAGTATGATTACAAAATGATCTGGACGAGATGCTCGATGAGGTGGCTTGAATAAGTGGGCAGCATCAATAATTTTAGGTTTATCAGCAAAGTTATTCTTTGGTAAGCGTGATTGGCCATCTCCAACATATTGTCTAATTAATGTTGAAGTGCCTTGAGGATCCTGGCGAAAGAGAATTATTGTGAGATTAAATAACTCACCCTTTAGCCTCTCCATTTAGCAAAAAATGACATACAATTGCTACAAAAGGCTTTCAGTAGTGCTCAAGTAAAGAACTTCCAGATTTCACGCAAAACAAGAATTAGAAGTAAAAAACTCAATGTGTAGAACCATAAACAGTTGGAAAAGACTACCATTAAAAGTAGAATCAACGGTGAACTCTAAGGATGATAACCATATTACTATGAAACCCCTTATCAACAAGACAACAAGAGGTCTCATGTCAAAAACACCTTGAAAAAAGTATTTGTTAATTCACTTGAAGATCAAACAGAAATCAATGAAGGAAAGGTATTGCTGGTTTAGCAGATTGATAAAACCCATAAGTAAGCAAAAGGCGCAGCAGTCTCCACAACAATGCTCTTGGTGTCAATTAGAGATTAGTATCACTTATCCCATATAGGAGATACATACCCTTGTTTCCTAGTTTGTCTCCATATTGCCACACTAGTAGAACATGGGTAGCTATCTCCTATAAGACCTAGTATATGTCCTCCAGAGAAGGAGAAATGGTGGCCTAATGAGCAGCCCTATAATGCATTTCTAGGATCAATCACTAAGCAAATTGTTTAAAAATAATCATAACAGCTTCATATTAAAGCCAGACGCAGCCATTAAAAACCCGAAGTATACCATTAAATCTATAATACAATAGCCAATAAAAAAAACAAGAATCACTCACCCCTTGAAACGCTCCACGTGTTGTATGTCCAGTTTGAGAGCTCAATAGAAGTGGGGCGGCTCGTGAGTGAGATTCGGGAATGGGGACTTGTGCAGGGAGCACAGCCGCTGAAGAGTCAGCATGAACAGGAAATAAAGAGGAGGACACTATCAATGGTGAAGATAACGGCTTTTGTTCTACTGGCCAGCTAACTGGTGGCTCCCTAGGCAGAGGAGGGGGAGGAGAAGTTGGCAGTGGAGGCTGTACATCATATCCTAGTGAAGCATGCATGTGAGCCATTTTATCTGAATTAGAGTTACCATAACCTCCTTGATAATTCATATTTGAGACCCCATAATGAGCCTGGGTAGAAACATTTTGATTACCAGTTGGAACTTGATACCCATCAACAGGAGGTGGATGTACATCACTAATTTGGTGTTGAGAACCATAATCATATCTCAAACGACCAGGTTGTTGCCCTGTAGAAGGTAACGGAGAATGGTTGTTTGGGTAGTGGTTCAATGATGGCATATTGTTCCTATGATCATTGTGCATTGGAGCATTGTTAGGATGCATAGAGTCCACATTGCCACTATACATCTCTTTTAAACCATGAGAATTTCCATAGTTTGAGTAATGATAACCATGCCCCTGTCCATTAATATCATGTCCAACCCCTCCCTGATAAAATCTACTGGGATCAGAAGGGTTCTCCACTTGCCCATATTGAGCTTGCTGTTGATATTGATTTCCCAATACATCTTGCTCCACATTGGAGGCACTCCTATTCATAACAAACTGCGATCCAAAATGCACATTATGCCCCGTCCCCAACGAGTTTCTCATCTCCACATTTCCCGGAGGTCGCAATCCACAATTACTCGAATTCCCATGATGCCAACCATCAAAATTCCAATCAAAACCAGAACTTCCTGAAGCATACCCTCTCACATCCCCACCAAAACCAAAACCTGGATTAAACACTCCTTGATCATGAACCGACTTCAATCTCTTTTCATTATCTTCCACATGAAAATTCGACGAAACCCTAGCAACGCCGTTTGGCCCATATGGCCCACAATCGTTTCCATCTACCCTTAATCTTTTGCTACTCCTATTATTAACATTACTATAATCATTCCACATGTAACCACCATCCCCATATCCAGAACCATGATTTTTCATAGGATAGGGACCTCTATTAACAGTTCCAAAATCACCTACATGAGGAAAACTTGGGTTTCTGTTACTATAGCTCGGATCATAATATGGGTCACCCGGATTGTTATTATAATTGGTTTGGTTAAAGTTAATTGGGGAACGAATGGAATCAAAAGCAGGTGTAGAATATGCAGAGGGATGAGAGTTAGGAGGGCAAAAGGGAAAGTGAGAAAAAGAACAAGTAGGACAGATATTACCTTGAATTGGGTTAGGACGCCATGAATGGTCCATTGATTTGCAGAAAGATTCGATTTGTATGAATATATTAGATCAAACACGAACAAAAGAGAGTTGTAGCCTTGTAGGGATTACCAAAGTTCTTGAATGTTGGGTTTTGAGAGATTTGTATATTGGTGTTTTAAGTGGGACGGTCGATGGATGTGGAAACATGAAAACTGGAAACGAACTTCAATTCGATATATATTCATAGATCGAGACTCAGAGCATTGTGGCAGTTTGGGTAAAATTATACTTCCTCCCTTACATTATAACTGAAAACATATCACAATTAGATACAATTATTTAAGAACGAAAAAAATACATATTTGGCATTACGTCCATCTTAATTAAGAAAAGTATAAATATGAATTTGATTGATAGTGATTTCATATGGATAAGGTGTTTAAAATTAAATATCAAATTCGATTTGAATTTGAAAATTCAATTATCCATTTTACCCCTTATCAGATAACAAATATTCAATTTTTTTTATTTTTTTAATTTTGTACACACAAAAATTTAAGTCAATTTCTCTTTTTTTTCTTTAAATAATTTTTTTATAGTTTGAAAAACATATTATTTGTTTATAGTTTGAAAAACAATTTAGTTAGACAATATGATTGGATGCTAAAAAGTCTAAATTAATTAACATTTTATATGTTATGCAACTTGTAGTTGAGAATTGTAAATACCAAGATGTTCAAAACCCGAAGAGAATTTTTTATTTAATGTCAAAATATATTTGGCGTAATTATTGGAAACCAATAACTTATACATCACCTCAAGCTATCAAATGACTCCTACAGACAACTTTACCCAATGACTAAGTCGGTTAATTAAAATTAATTCCGGAGTTATATTAATTTGATGTTGATGATGTTAGCTCATTTTGGTTATCAACTCCCTTTGTTAGCTTATGACCTTATTGAACATATGCATATTGTTCGTGTGTTGGCCTGGTATGAAAAACTCTCATAATCAAATTACCCACCTTATAAGACGAGAACACAAGGATTTAATGTCGATCACGTCTCGCTGATTAGTAGATCGATATCCTGCCAACTACACGTAAATAAAAAACATCTCTTTCTACAACTTTGTGCTTAATAATGTCAGAAACCAGTCTATTCCCAGATTCAAAACACTTCCAGATTGATGGCTACAACAATTTTCAGAAGATTTTTGATGTATACTATCATGTGAAATTTAAATGGATATATTTCCAGCAACCGTGGAGGAGGAAGTGTAAAAATGAATTAGAAACGAAAAAACAAGTTCCACGTGTCAACAACTCAAACTTCATGTGTAACAGAAGATGCTCCAAAACTGGAAACGTCCCTTCAATACCATCATCATCAAAATCCTTCGGTAAGAGCGAAAACTCGACCAGAAAATGTTACGGGCAATCTTGATATGGCTTCTTCAATTTCCTGCCAAATAATGGATGGTTAATAAGAGTAAGCTGAATTCTAGCATACAAAAGATGTACCATCAAAAATGTCGTCAAAATTATGCACATAATTAGCAGAACTAGTTTAACATAATTTGCAAGTTCACTTATTGAATTCGCAATTCACTAAGAATGACCTTACAATAGCCCAAAAACAACCATAAGTCTCTTTTTTATTTGCAATTCACAAGGACATCAGTGAATCATGTGACAGTGAGCAGAACAATAACACAGAAGTTGTAGGATAAAGTTTGAGGTGACGATGTCAAACCAAGTCAGTCAATAGTTTATGCCTCACTTTGGTGCTCTAGGAGAATTACTAAATACATCCACCGATCACTGCAAAATATAAGCTCACAGATTACAGATATGAATTACTTTTTCCGTCCTCCACTTGTCCAACTGATTCTTTCGCTTGGGGAAGAAAACGGGGCTGAAACGTGCGGGTGGAGAGGAGAGACAGTATTATCACGTCAATTCGTCAAAAGAACAACCAGATATAACCTCTACACTGCAAAATACTCCTATAGACCAAGCATCAGCAAACACTTCCCAGTAAAAATTGTATTTGGGATCTGGCTTACATATGCTTAGGATCCTAACAACTCTCCTTACATATCACATAAACAGTAACAAGAAGAGCAGCTCTTCCTGTTTAATGGAAAAAAAAAAAAGCCTTTTTTAATTGCAGTTTCTACCCAAAATGAAAAGAAAGGATGTAGAGTTAGAATAGAGATTACACTCACCTAACTGACCCCTGCCCTATCTCAGTAAAGGAATATTTAGCAATTTTGCTCATGTCATTTAGATGTTAGAAAAAAGACCAAATGGCGGGCTTGGCCTCATTATGATTCTCTCTTTGTCATCATCCTTCATTTCCAAGAAAATATGTTATGATAATTATTGGAACAGCCAGGAGTCAAAAGTTTGATGTCATGTGATCAGCTTAAAAACGGAAATTAGCGTCAGAGCTTGTGTGAATCAGACATCTTTTGTTAACAATGAAATTACTTCTACTTTTGCCGTGAATCAGACATCTTAAAACCACAAAAGGTACTGCTCCTTGTTAAATCATACCAAATCATCTTAAGCGTCACTGGCCTAGTCTATTGGGATGAGTAGATCTGCTATGTTGCGGCTTAGGGGAACTTGGGTCTGATCATATCTTGGTTCACTCAACTAATTTAAGGATGAAGCACCAATAATGATTAGATGTTAATGACATCAAAATCCTGTCTACATTGACAAGACATGGATAGGAACCCGAGGTCTGAATATAAGAGAGACACAAAAACTGAGATAATAAGATGGAGGATCTGCCATGCAAAGAAACTATCTCAGGCAACAAAGAAATCTTCATAAAAGCAACAACGATCAATTTTTCTTATTTCTTTACGATGTCTGAAATATTTTCTTTACGATCAATTTTCTTTACGATGGAGGATCTGCAATGTAAAGAAAATATTTCAGACATCTAATGAAGATAGTTTCACATTCATATTTCTTTTCGATGTATCAAACAACAAAACTCAACAGTGATACTCATAATAGAAGATGAATAAGGCATAGTTCCTAGCACTCATACATTGACTTGGTATCTTGCTGAAAAGTGGATCAACAGAATTGCTTTATTCTGAAACATATCAGCATATTTAATAACCTGTAAGCATGATGTGTTGAAGCAAAATTAATTTTTCTGTAAATGTCTTCATTAAACAATTATTAAAAACAAAAGGGTAAAAAAAACCTCAGCAAGGTGTGTATGTCCATAATCTCTTGCATGCTCCACTGCAACTGCGTTATCTAAGAAGGTGCACTGCATTAAAATAAGTCATCTGCGCCTTTAGTGTGGGAGATTTAGTGATCAAGATAAAATCACAAATGTAAACATCAGCAATGAGTCCGAGTACATCAATCATCAATTACAAAGAAACCAGTATTAGCCCCCTCTCACTAATTAGCAACAAACAACGCCGCTTTCATTAGATATTAGCGATACAGATACTTCCTTTGTCTTAATAGATAAATTCACAAATGTAAACGTCAGCGATGATTCTATATTGGAGACGTAAGTCTAATAGGAAAAAAGTTCCAAGCACAATTGGAGTCATTTGAGCATGATTCATGCAATATCTTGTACCTCTCCCAGAACTTGAGCTCCTACACTCTCCTCGACAAAGAAAATAGAGAGAAAAAGGTACAATCACAAAAAAGAGACGAGAGAGAGAGAGAGAGAGAGAGATAAAACAACATCCAAGGTTAAAAGAACACATATCACAAGGATTTCATACATAAAATTGCTGCAAACCCAACTTTTTCATATAGACGGACACTGCAGTTCTAAAGAATCAATATACAGTATACTGATAAGTGCAATTATTTGCACTTATTGCGTCTATTTTTATGCTCCTTTGATGAAGTTTAGTGGTGGTTTAGGATTGTTTTTAGTCCATTTACTCCAGTTTGTAATATTTTGATCCTTTGGGAGTAATTGAGTCGATTTTGATGATATTGGGATATATTTGTGCAAGATTTGTGGCTCTTACAATTGCAGGGCACTTTGAGAAGGAGATCGATGCTCACGAGTCAAAGAATGCATGAAAGAGGCCGCAAAGCGATCCAACATATGAAGTCCCCAGCCCCAAAGGAAAGCCTACTCGGCTTTGAGAAGCCTTCAAAGTAAAGCCTAGTCGTCTTTAGCATCTGGATACAAGGATTATGGATAGAGAGTAAAGCCGACTCGGCTTCCTAAGAAGACCAAGCGACCGCCGAGTCGGCTTAATATTCTGGAAAATTGATGATATTGTCAGTGACAAAAGCTGACTCGGCTTTTGTGGAAGAAAAGTGACCGCCGACTCGGTGATAGGTTTTGAAAAAATCATTGTTTTGCTTCATTAAAAGCCGAATCGGCTTTCTGCTGTGGTCCTTGACCGTCGAGTCGGCGTTTTCCCCTGTCGAGCCAGCAGTTACGTTTTATTTTTAGTAGATATTATAAATAGAGTTAGTTATTTTTGTGAAGTTGAGTTTTATTCCTGAGTAGTTTTCTGAATTTTTCATCATTTTTTGCTTTCAAGTTCTTCCATTAGCCCTTTGTGGGGTAAAACTCCATTGTTACATTTGATTTCTTGGTAATTTTCATTTATGTTATTCCCATTAGTAAGTTCTCTTTGTTAATAGCTTTATTATTTGCTTTTGTGCACTGAATTTATCTATGATCTTCATGTTTATAGTTCTACTTGAGGATTTATTTATCATTTACTACATGTTCTTCATCGTTATGTCTAGAGAGTAGTTTTCCTCTCTAGGGTTAGGGCATAAATTTTAATTCGAAGCATGAGATGATATTTTATGGATTGATTGTGTGAATTTGAGTCCATAATTGAATCTATGCTTAATGAATCTCAGTTTAAATATCTTTATTAACTTTTTCAATAAAACGGAAGTTTGAGATTAGGATTAATTTAGGATTGAGATATATTTAAGTTAAATTCCTACTAGTTTAGCCAATAAAACGGAAGTTTGAGGATTAACACTAGTAAGGTCTTAAACCAATATTAATCAATAGAGCGAAAGCTTGAGGTTAATTAGATCACATTTAATTATGCTAATGACTCAATTTCATACAATCATGAGAGTGATCGACTCCCATGTTAGAATTAGGTGATGCCCGATACCCTAGAGTTTGTTGCATCATTGTTACCTTCATATTAGTTATTGTTTTAGTTTTAGTTCTTGCATCGTAGCATTAGTTTCCCCAACCATATTATTTTCTTGATCCATGTCTTGTAGTCATAAAACAAACAATTTGATTAACTCGCCTCCTTGTGTTCGACCCACAGCTACACGTCAATCGTACACTTGCGGTTATTAAAATTTGCTCTATCATATACACACTAAAAATATTGAGCAATTCATCCATCTCTAAATAAAATTCACAAATAAAAACATAATAGTACTCATTGGAGTCGGAAATACCTCCATTACAAGAATCTTGGCCCTAAGCACATCAACATTAGTTGGGTCAATAATGAAGTCGGCCATTGTGTCTCCAGTAAATGCCACTTCAGGTGATGTAGTTGTAGTAGTAATCTGCAAATTGTGTAACCAATCCATCATATAAAGTTAAGCAAAACCAAATACGCAGAAAATGCATTGAGTAAATAAAATCTCGTATATTTGACCATCCTGTTCTTTGTGTCTTACCCAAGTAAAAAAAATCCAAATTTTACGTTATTTCCATCATCAGAATTCTCAATAACAACAATGCCAAAGCCTAAATGCTGATAAATTGTGGTCAGCTGCCCAAAAATCCAACATCAAGTATTTATTCTTAAATTCAAGGACCCGAATTGTTTAGTTAGTACGCAATTTTCTCTTTACAGTTGTAGGGTTCATCATGCCTTTCACTGACTTCCACTTGCCTTATGATGATTGGAGAAAATGGCGTCACAATGAGAGAAGCTAATGCATAATCGAAACTCTAAGTCAACAACAAAGAACAAATTCAAGATACGACTTTTGCTACAAACAAAACATCTCACAAACACGTAAAATCTTTATTTAGTTTTGTTAATTTTAAGCAAGTCTAAAATAAGAAAGTATAGTTGCAAGTCCAATAGTCCAAGAAGTCTGAAAACATGTTGATAAAAAGAGTTCTATATCCAATATATATCACAGGTATCATCCTTATACTTAAGATAATGGAGGAAAGTTTGATGTCTCATTTGGTTTGAATATGGGTGTAGGAGCTAATTTTAGTTCAAGTGCGACAAAGAAAAGCATCTCAAATGATTAAGTAACAAGAACATATAAAGGAAACAAGTGCACGTGTGAAGAACGACTCCAACGAAAGCCTTAAGTTGTTCATTGAAATCAAACTAATAAAAGTTCTCATTATGCTTATCCTATGATTATTTAAGTCACAAAGAGAAGAGTTCCTCTACTCAAATTAGATCCCTTGGAATCAATGAGAAGGAGCAAATTGATGATGTTGTTAATGAAGCAATTCAAGTGGGAGGCTACATGAAACAAATGGGAAACAATCACAGCAAGACTTCAAAACCTCCATGAAGACTAAATGGCCGATACAAAGCCTTTTGAATTCAAGCTTAATTACAGTTGTAATAGAGCATCCAAGGCAAAATAAAACATCTCCTAAATTGGAAGGTTTAAGAAATAGAAAGTAAATAAGAAAGCCTTTTTAAGGCTCTTTTTACGTGTAATAAGATCTAATTAAGCTACTAGTTAAGTTAGCTTTTTACCTTAGATATAAGTTAGGGAGCTTTTTACCTTGGATGTATAACTTTAGTAACTTGTGGAGTTTTAACCTTATTTGGTATCTTAAATTGGGAGTTGTGTTAGATGAGAGTCAAAGAGTTAGGTGTGTAAGTCGTTGTTAGCATGCCTAATTCCATTATAGATAGAAGAAAAGCAAAGCATCTCATCCTAGGGTACGCCTTTTTTGAAATACAAGTTGATTCTTTGTGAATTATTCGAGCAAACTTGTAGCGTAACCTTTTCTTAAGATGTTCATTGTGATGCTTAGGGTGTCTACCAAAAGTGCTTAAAGACACAATTATTGGTTATATTGCTTTGATCCATCCGTTTTTCCTTCTTTCTTTCAAGGCTCTTCTAAGTTGATCATTTTCCTTGTCTGCCTTTAAGTGAACATCATAATGTTGGGGAGAAGGGATGGAATAATGGTGATAGCTGTGGAGGAGCTTTAAATGACTAATATTTGGAGGGTAAGGGAATAGAATGGCAATGTAATTTTCGGGGATATTTGACTTGTTAACATGACATATCACGAGATAAGTGAAATATTGGTGTCGAGTGTTGACTGCTAGGGTACACAAATTAACATTTATGGGTGTTCTTGTGTAAAGGTTTTAGTAAGGATGGTTTGGGGTAAAACACTACACTCACAGGCAATTTATAATAAATAATAATCCCTTCCCTCTAGCGAATATTACTTCTTTTTCTATTCTACTGAAGGCAGTTGTAAAAAGAAAAGTGGAAAGCTTTTTTTGTTTAAGAATCAAACAGGCTTACTAACAAGGTCTACCATACATTTCAAAAATTTTACTTGAGAATACATCAAAACAGACCTCCACACCTGATAACTTCAAAGCCTTGATCTCATTCCCATGGAGGCCAATGTACTCCTGCTTAAGCTTCTGTTTAACTGAGTAAACAACATATCCCTGAAAGATCAAGAAAACCTTATCTTAGTATACACATATGCTTTGAGAAAGGTCTTCACTCACACATTATCTCTTAAACCGAGAAATAACTAAGAGGGGATTACGTGGTACCTGACTGGGAATAACATGATATGTCTTAAATGCTTTTACTTTGAGGTCTTTCCTAAGATAGAATTCTTCTCCTGAAAAACATATGATACATTACTAAAAGTACTTAAGAAGAAACCTCTAATGATTGAGAAAACATAAAGGAAAAGAGAGTTCACTTTACATAATGGAAATGTCTATTATATATGTAAATTACCCACGTCTAGACCAACTAAGTTATGCTTCAGTTCAGATTGGTCCATTACTCTGTGTACATCAAAAAGCTTTTCCACTTCTCTTTTTATTTCTTTAGGTACAAAAATTGTAGGAGGCTTCATGGAGAATAAACCCCGAGTTGCGACATACATTGGTAGTCCACCCTGATAAATAGACAAGAACAACAAATTGGATCATTAAAAGAAAATATAGTCTCCTGGGAAAATCTACTGGTCTAGGCTGCAACTGGATACTTCAAGCCTTCAGCAATGAGTTTCTTTAATTAGTTCTAATAATGATGACTCCAACCTTACGACAACCTAATCCAACCTATCCCTTCATTATCCACTTGCTAATAACTTTCTAAAATGGTCACAACTTTGTGTTGTCTACTTGCCAAAGTTGCAAAATACAATACATCCTAAAAGACCAATATCTCAGAGTCAGATTAACAAGCAAAGCAGCCAACACTCCCTCCCAATGAACAAAACATCACTTTTACCCTAAAGTAGAATCTATAAGCATAACCTTGATAAACAACTGCTAATCATTATAGTATATTGAAGCTTAAGATTCACAACCAAACATCTCCAAGAAAAAGAAACAGCATTTTTATGCAGTTCATACATGTCAATTGTCAATATCCAAAACATGAATTCCATTGCAATTTGCAAACCCAATCAAAATGCTCTAAAAATCCCTAAAATCATTATGGATAAAACTCGAAAAACCTTAAAAAACAATGAAGTATTAAACAATCCAAAAAAACCCAAAAAAAAAAGGTGGGCAGTTGAGAACTAGTAAAAAGACATACAATGTGATCCATATGACCATGAGAGATAAAGAGGAAATCTTGGGAGATGGCACGTTGAGGGCACCTTCCGATATCGAAAGCGAGCTTGAGACCAGGGAAGATAACGCAGGTTTCCTGCCCACCAATTGATAACCCTTCAATTGTATAACCTTGTACCTCTATTCCTCTTTTCTTCTTTATCAATTCCGTCGACATTTGTGCAGCAGTTCTAATAAGGGTTTATATTTCCTTAGATCCAATTCAAGAATCTACAAATGAAAATCAATTATAGACCAATTGAAATCGGATTAATCCTAATTTTTTTCAAATTGAAGCGAATAATTGAAGAAACTCCATAAAAAAGAATTCAAAATTTTGAAGTACCTTAATACAGACAGATTGCAAAATGGGTGAAGCGTGGGCAGCAGTTATTCAGGCGTGGACGGCAGTTTCTCAGGCCAGGGCGGTCAGGCGAGGGTCTGGGAATGTGGGAGTAGTAATAGAATGAACAGAGAGCAGGTACGTGCAATTACTGATTTACTGTAATACACAAGGTGAACACGACCAGACCCAAAGTCCATGATTTTTCTTTTACTCTTTTGACCAAATAGTTTTCAATAAAAATAGGCAAATATCTCATTTCCCATAAGCCCTAAAAATGTGAAAATTTGGAATGCAAAAGACAATATCAAAAAAATGAATAAAATAATATAAATTTCAACTTTATTTTAAAAATAAGCGTAAAATTCTCAAATTTGAAGTTTGGAGCACTTCGAACAGGTCAAAAAAGACAAAATAGCTGTTCGGCGTTATTAACAGCGAACAACTATTTGACCTATTTTTGTGGAGCATGTTGTTCGCAGTACAGTTACTAACTGCGAACAAGTCAAAAAAAGTCAAATAGTTGTTCGCAGTTAGTAACCGCGAACAACTATTTTGTCTTTTTTGACCTGTTCGCAGTTACTAACTGCGAACAGCCCCAAACCTCAGGTTTGGAAATTTCACATTTACTTTCGGAATAAAGTTAAAACTTATACTATTTTGTCCATTTTTTTGATAAATTATCTTATACATTTCAAATTTTATAAAAATATTTTAGCTCTTCGCTGGTCATTATTCTCACTAAAATTTTTACCAAAGATATGTAATCGTTCCTCTAAACTTTTTTTTTTTAATAATATCTGATTCATTAATAAAGAGTCATACGACATCTACATCAGGGATAAAAATTAGCAAATACATAACAACTTTAACCAAAAATAATTTAAAATTAACAAAACTACAATCGTTGTGTATGTGATCTGACAATTCTGAATATCCTCTTCCACATCGCTATTTGATTCAGCCTTCGACGAGGGGTTCTTTCGATCAGTTGTAGTTTTGAGATAGAATTGAATTTGATGTAGTTGATAGTAATTGCAATTTTGGTGTCTGTTGCATTATCGCATTAATCTCTACCAAAAATTCAACTAGAGACCAAAATTCATAACGCCAAACTCTTACAAGGAGAGAGATTAAGACCCAATATATGGGTAAAATCAACCCAATAAATGGGTAGAACAACTCTCCTGTATGGAGAGTACAAAAATTTATTCTAATCATATTAAAAAAAAATTTTAAATAAAGAAATTAGGAGCTTACCATCAACCAAAAGGTTGAGGATAGCCCCAAACCAACTATAGAGATTAGGGTTTTTTCAAATAGAGAAGAGAAAAAAAAAGGAAGGTGGCTAGGTCACGAGTATACTTTGTCTATCCTTTCCTCTAAACTTTATTTTGATTGATTTTAATATTTAGAGTTCAAAATAGTAAATACTCCTAGCTTATTTGTTAGATGTTGTTTAGGATTTAGGGATTAGATTTTAGTGTTTGAATTTTGGGTCATAAAACTAGATTATTAGCTATGATTTATTAAAGCTATAAATTGTTATTTAGCTTGTTAACATCATGTGACTTGGGATTTGAAAATGGTATAATTGCTTGTCTACAATTTTTTTTCTTCAATTGTTTTAGGTTGATTTAAGGTTATAATAGAGCTTGACTTTGAATTCATGTTACTTTATTGTTGATAATTGGGACTACTTGCGAGGTAAATTGTCAATTATCATGTTCAAGGTTTAGGTAATGATATTTTTATTGTGTAGGGTTTAAGAATGGGTCATACTTTCATGTTGGAATGTTTATATTAATGAACTAGATGTTCAAGATGGACCGATGAGAATATGAGTAATTGGCAGTATGATATCATTTTGTAGTCACAAAGTAGTTAAACCCGACGAACAAGGTATGGATGAGGGTTGAAGTTGACAAGTTGATGATTGAACGATGTGACAAACAAACTCAAAAGGACATAGTGACTAAGAGGGAGGTTAGACGAGTTGTTAGATGTTATATTGCAAAATGGAGATACAACACTGAAGCAAAAGGTAATCAACACATCAAAGTGGTTGATATTCATTCCAATAATATAGCCATCAACACATACACCATCTTCGTTTCTATTAAGTGACATACTCAACACTTATTGGAGCCTTCATTGCGACCATGTTTTCAAGAATAAGGCGGCAAAATCATCAGGCCGTACAGGGGAGACGGGAGAGTACGAAATGAATATAAGGTAGTAATATCTGGTTACATAGTTGCACTGAAAGTGGCTTGGCTTTTATTCCTCTTGCTCTGACTAGATTAGCTAATGCAATACGCTTACGTTGAACACCTCTCGACTTTGTAAATTTAGCTTCAAGTAGATGGTGGGATTGACCACTGGTGGGGAACAGGACCAACATCGTAAATGATTTCTCTATGGCAAGACCATACTAGTTTGATTGCTTCAGGAGTTCCAATGCCCGCACCTCTAGGATCTCCGGCAGGTCCAAACCTGAAAAATAGAAGTATTTTCATGTTTCAAGAGTTTAGAAGGAATTTGTAAGCCAGCCCCAAGTTATTCAATCATAGGATCTTGATTTTACCAATGATTTTGTGGAGCTCCTGTAGTCCTTGCTCGTAGACCAGCATAAGTGGTTCCGTTCACTGAACTCCCAATAACTTCCTGCAAATTGGCCAAGCATGTAGCATGTCATTTTTCTGTACCAAATTGATCAGAATGATCTACTCTAGAATCTAATTCATGTTCATGTACATGTACATCTATGAACAAAACATGGTGCGTTAACTCTTTATGATTCAGAATTCTGTATATTAATACATAATCTTGTATAAAATTGTAATCACAATCTAAGAATAATGGCAATGAAAGACTAAGATAAACCAACAGATTTTTAAACATTTATTGCACTCAATCTTTCCGAAAAGTTCAGTAAAACATGTGTTGTACTGGTGTCCACATTAACATATATATTTTAGCCTTAAATAACAGGAATTTAGTTCCATTTTGAATAGTGATTAGACCATGTCATGTATCTGATGTTTTCGGTGGGTGTTTAGCTTCCACTTCCTCAACAAATTCGAGATGGTACATGGGTTTGATAAATGCAGTTATACCCGTCAACAAGTGAGACACTCCTGCTAATGCAGGTATTTCTGTTAATCAAAAGGAAAAGTGAAAGTTTTATTTATCCATGTTCCCAACGCCAATCTTTGGGATTAAGGCTTTGATATTGTTGTTGTTCCCAACTCCATAAAAGGGCTCTCATAAACGTGGAGTTTGGGGGATTGAATGGACGCAACCTTAGCCTTCTTAGTGATATTAAAGAGGTTATTTCGAAGCAAACATCATCTGCAACTTCACATAAAAAATAGTAAAGTTGTAGACAATAAATTAAGCTCATATCTTGCCTGTAGGAATAATAGATCATTTGACACCACAGCAGCAGTCAAATGTGCATGCATCCTCTCTAGCGCATCTAATACCATTGGAAGCTGGTTTGCTTTATATTCGGTGATAATCTGCAAGTACCAGATTGCAGGAGATCTAACATTAGTGTTTCTTCATTCTATTGAGGTGCATACAACATAATTTCAGATGCTATTTTGCAGAAATCAACAGAAAGGTGCGCGGGGGTGGGGGAGACCAGCCTCACCTGGAATGGTCCAAATATTTCTCTTGTCACAAGCTCAAAACTTTTGTCCTTCAGTATCTCCTCTATCGGAACATAAACAGCCGTAGGCTTGAAGGCACCATAGATTGAGGGTATAGAGTGATTTTTAAGAGCTTCACCACCAAATAGTAACTTTGATCCCGGTATTTTCAGCAACTTCTTCACATGCTCCAACATTGCTTCAGTTGTAACCTGTGGATAGTAACCAAAACAAAAAATGACAAAAAGCAAGATGAAATAAAAATATCACAAAGCAGCAATTTGCTAGGGCAAAGGCTATTCAATGCCTCATAAACATAAGAAAGTATCAGAAATATGCCACTCTTGGAGTGAAAGCCTACATAGCTATACATGAATATATCATATAAATTTCAGTCAGTTAATATCATCACAAAACGATCAAAACAAAAGATGAATAGAGATTAGATCAACAAATAAGCACCCACATGGATATGGCCAGTAAATGCCCTGAGCAAACGGTGCTGCTAAACAGGGCCCCTTGATGTTGGAGGGCCCTAGGAAACCCAAGCTATCAGTTGGCGTAAGACAATGGAGGTTTAGGGCAGTAATATAGATCGTTAACTGCTTTCTAGGAGAATAATTAGAATACAAAGCGGTTTTTAGGGCAGTGATAACTGATTTAAAAGATCCATCTCTTTGATCAGTATACGCATACAGAGAATCAAATAAATTGAACATTCACAAACATATTCAAATCCAGCTATCTCCAAGTTCGAACAACATGAAAATGCATTTTCCTCCGTGCTAGAATCTAGCATCTTATTGCCACACCTTTCGACCAAGCACATGAAATTGTGATTCTTCCCTTTCATTACCAGTAATTTTTGTAAAACGATCAATGAGTTTCAATATCTCACAAGAATCATGCAAAAAAAAACTTACAGTTAAAACAGGTCCGACAGTCAAATCGTCTAGCTTCCTTCTAGAAGCAAGATCTTTCAATTTGGAGATAAGATGGCTTGCTGACCAGTTCTGCATTGAAGAAAAAGAAACTATAAATGAACACACACACACACACACACTCATTACAAAGCCTCACTTATTCCTGCAGTATAATTAAAAGGTTCACCTCGTGCATGAATAGAATAGACTGTGCAGAGCATTTCTGTCCACTGCATGCATAAGCATCTTGATCGCAAACCCACGCAACATAGTCTTCCTGCCACCGATAGCAATATACTTGAGATGTAACAAAGCACACATCAGAGATAATGTTTGAGCACAATCAAAATATACCTCCTGAACATCAGGCCCAAGGATTTTCCAATCAAATCCTGCATCCTCCAATTTGACCCGGCCCTTCAGGTCCTCTGCTAGTTTCTCTGCTACCCTTGAGCTTCCAGTGAAGAGGGTCATTCGAGGATTTGCCTGTACACACATTATAACCAATCTCAATAACTTTAGACCTCATCTTCTGACCAAGCTGACTCAGTTTCTAAAAAGGATCTCAAACCAGAAGACTAAAATGAAAGAATCAGTAAGGGATCATGTGTACTACTGGTAATTGTGCCTTGAAATTTGAATTCCTTGGGTTAGGGTGCTCGGAAAAGCATATGGCCTGTTTTGAGAGAATGAGAGACTAAAGGGCTTAGACGGGCACTTTAGTAGAGTTGTTATGCTCGGACGAGCACATTAGGTGTTTGGAAATGCATTCTGTTCCGCAGACTGCTTATGACTTCTTTGCATACATTTGATAACCACGTGTCTGTAGTCCCTTCATCTACAAATCTAAGGTCCAAGATGAAACCCTAACCCATCATCCTTTGTTGGCCTCCATCCTCAAAACCTCTCTCTCTCCCAGCTTTTTCTTCATCAACAAATGTAACATATAACCAAAATCAATTCTATCACATTACTAACCCATCACGAACCCCATCACATTATAATAATAACTATTAATATTCATTGTTTTAACCACTAATGAAAGTTCATAAGGAAAGAGACATTGTTTTTTAGACTCTACTTTGTCTAGTGTGAAATGTAAGAATACATGCACATCAAACTTCGATAAAACCATAACCAGAATTTCCCCCTTCCCTATCGGAAAATGGAAAATATAACAAATTAAATCCTGGAATTATCTCTTACTGAAATAGAGATAATTCCCAAAGAAAAACAATCAAAAAATTATCCATACCAGATTTCGATAAGAAATTATGTAAAGTAACTTATGAAAGGTGGGTGTAGAAAGAAACCTCCATCAGAACTTTGTTCATTGTCTTTCCATCAGAGTTGATGAAGTCGACATCCTCAACAGGTAACCCACATGCATGAAGCAGCCGCAGCATTTGATCCATCACAATGCTCACCTACAGAAAAAACGTTTCAATGATCTAGAAAGTACTAATCACAGATTAAAGAAGCAAACCATGAAGTAAAAGTTACAGAACACAATGGCTTCAATGACAGCATATATTCTTTCGGAATCAATAACCATTTGCAAATGTAAAAGGAAAAATATTTATGTGTGACTGGAGATAATCTAAGCAGTAAATTCTGGTCTACGACACTAATTAAATGTCTCACTGAAATCCTCCGAAGTGTTGTGAAGTAGCAAATTCACCAATTTCTTACCAAATCCTAAGATATATAGAAACAAAGTGTATATGATATATCCCACTATTTTCCCCAACTAGAACTTACCGAGTTTTACAAGGTGGAATTTTGGCTTCTTTCACAAACCACAAAAAAAACAACACCAAGGAATTTTGGCTTCAGGTTCATAGTTTTACAACAATTAATGGGAAGTTCTAATCAATGAATTAAAACGAGTTTGTTCCATTACAACACTTAATGGGAAGTTCAAATCAAGGAATAATTGAAAAAAAACGTATTAGGCATTATAATTTTTTTAAAACATCTATAAGTCTATAAGATTCTAAAAGGTCTATATAAACTTTAAATTTAAATCTACTCTAGAAACTTGAATTAGTATGATAAAATGGTTATTATGAATCAACAACCACAGAAAACAAGCATAAAATTAAGTATCATATTAAATTAGAAATTCCAAGCGAAGATAACAAGATGTCTATTTGGATTCGTTGCAGATATTTACTTCTAATAATTTCATGAGTTCACTCAAGAATAATCATTAACAAAACTGTTGGCTCACTACCATACAGGACGATCACATAAAATACCTTGCTATCCACTT